>NW_027520992.1:0-22679 GCF_052094955.1 Ictidomys tridecemlineatus
AGTTCATTCTGAAGAACTCTAAATGAAACCGGTTACTGCCAACGAAACGGTTTCACCTAGAAGAACGAAATTTGGCGAGCCAAGTGGGATTGGTGTACTGACCATTACCTGAAAGTTTCATCAAGATTGGGTGAAAAAGTGTGTGCTGAGATTTCAGGCAACTCGTAGTTTTTGGAAGCTTGGCAGGCCCTTTCCATGAAAGTGATTCTCGCCAGTCTCTGCTTAGGGCTACATCAACAGCAAACAAACCATAGAGATAGAACTTGAAACTGCTTTATTGTGTCAAGTTTCAAAGAGCTAGAACAAACCGTGTTTGATTTAGAGTTCCAAATACATGTATCCCTATAGGAGAAAACAGAGTGAAACCTCAAAATGAAACCGGTTACTGCCAACGAACGGTTTCACCTAGAAGAACAAAATTTGGCGAGCCAAGTGGGATTGGTGTACTGATCATTACCTGAAAGTTTCATCAAGATTGAGTGAAAAAGTGTGTGCTGAGATTTCAGGCAACTCGTAGTTTTTTGGAAGCTTGGCAGGCCCTTTCCATGAAAGTGATTCTCGCCAGTCTCTGCTTAGGGCTACATCAACAGCAAACAAACCATGGAGATAGAACTTGAAACTGCTTTATTGTGTCAAGTTTCAAAGAGCTAGCACAACCGTGTTTGATTTAGAGTTCCAAATACATGTATCCCTATAGGAGATAACAGAGTGAAACCTCAAAATGAAACCGGTTACTGCCAACGAACGGTTTCACCTAGAAGAACGAAATTTGGCGAGCCAAGTTGGATTGGTGTACTGACCATACCTGAAAGTTTCATCAAGATTGGGTGAAATTGTGTGTGCTGAGATTTCAGGCAACTCGTAGTTTTTTGGAAGCTTGGCAGGCCCTTTCCATGAAAGTGATTCTCGCCAGTCTCTGCTTAGGGCTACATCAACAGCAAACAAACCATAGAGATAGAACTTGAAACTGCTTTATTGTGTCAAGTTTCAAAGAGCTAGCACAAACCGTGTTTGATTTAGAGTTCCAAATACATGTATCCCTATAGGAGAAACAGAGTGAAACCTCAAAATGAAACCGGTTACTGCCAAAGAACGGTTTCACCTAGAAGAACGAAATTTGGCGAGCCAAGTGGGATTGGTGTACTGACCATTACCTGAAAGTTTCATCAAGATTGGGTGAAAATGTGTGTGCTGAGATTTCAGGCAACTCGTAGGTTTTTGGAAGCTTGGCAGGCCCTTTCCATGAAAGTGATTCTTGCCAGTCTCTGCTTAGGGCTACATCAACAGCAAACAAACCATAGAGATAGAACTTGAAACTGCTTTATTGTGTCAAGTTTCAAAGAGCTAGCACAAACCGTGTTTGATTTAGAGTTCCAAATACATGTATCCCTATAGGAGAAAACAGAGTGAAACCTCAAAATGAAACCGGTTACTGCCAACGAACGGTTTCACCTAGAAGAACGAAATTTGGCGAGCCAAGTGGGATTGGTGTACTGACCATTACCTGAAAGTTTCATCAAGATTTGGGTGAAAAAGTGTGTGCTGAGATTTCAGGCAACTCGTAGTTTTTTGGAAGCTTGGCAGGCCTTTCCATGAAAGTGATTCTCGCCAGTCTCTGCTTAGGGCTACATCAACAGCAACAAACCATAGAGATAGAACTTGAAACTGCTTTATTGTGTCAAGTTTCAAAGAGCTAGCACAAACCGTGTTTGATTTAGAGTTCCAAATACATGTATCCCTATAGGAGAAAACAGAGTGAAACCTCAAAATGAAACCGGTTACTGCCAACGAACGGTTTCACCTAGAAGAACAAAATTTGGCGAGCCAAGTGGGATTGGTGTACTGATCATTACCTGAAAGTTTCATCAAGATTGAGTGAAAAAGTGTGTGGTGAGATTTTCAGGCAACTCGTAGTTTTTTGGAAGCTTGGCAGGCCCTTTCCATGAAAGTGATTCTCGCCAGTCTCTGCTTAGGGCTACATCAACAGCAAACAAACCATGGAGATAGAACTTGAAACTGCTTTATTGTGTCAAGTTTCAAAGAGCTAGCACAAACCGTGTTGATTTAGAGTTCCAAATACATGTATCCCTATAGGAGATAACAGAGTGAAACCTCAAAATGAAACCGGTTACTGCCAACGAACGGTTTCACCTAGAAGAACGAAATTTGGCGAGCCAAGTGGGATTGGTGTACTGACCATTACCTGAAAGTTTCATCAAGATTGGGTGAAAAAGTGTGTGCTGAGATTTCAGGCAACTCGTAGTTTTTTGGAAGCTTGGCAGGCCCTTTCCATGAAAGTGATTTCTCGCCAGTCTCTGCTTAGGGCTACATCCACAGCAAACAAACCATAGAGATAGAACTTGAAACTGCTTTATTGTGTCAAGTTTCAAAGAGCTAGCACAAACCGTGTTTGATTTAGAGTTCCAAATACATGTATCCCTATAGGAGAAAACAGAATGAAACCTCAAAATGAAACCGGTTACTGCAATCGAACGGTTTCACCTAGAAGAACGAAATTTGGCGAGCCAAGTGGGATTGGTGTACTGACCATTACCTGAAAGTTTCATCAAGATTGGGTGAAAAAGTGTGTGCTGAGATTTCAGGCAACTCGTAGTTTTTTGGAAGCTTGGCAGGCCCTTTCCATGAAAGTGATTCTCGCCAGTCTCTGCTTAGGGCTACATCAACAGCCAAACAAACCATAGAGATAGAACTTGAAACTGCTTTATTGTGTCAAGTTTCAAAGAGCTAGCACAAACCGTGTTTGATTTAGAGTTCCAAATACATGTATCCCTATAGGAGAAAACAGAGTGAAACCTCAAAATGAAACCGGTTACTGCCTACGAACGGTTTCACCTAGAAGAACAAAATTTGGCGAGCCAAGTGGGATTGGTGTACTGACCATTACCTGAAAGTTTCATCAAGATTGGGTGAAAAAGTGTGTGCTGAGATTTCAGGCAACTCGTAGTTTTTTGGAAGCTTGGCAGGCCCTTTCCATGAAAGTGATTCTCGCCAGTCTCTGCTTAGGGCTACATCAACAGCAAACAAACCATAGAGATAGAACTTGAAACTGCTTTATTGTGTCAAGTTTCAAAGAGCTAGCACAAACCGTGTTTGATTTAGAGTTCCAAATACATGTATCCCTATAGGAGAAAACAGAGTGAAACCTCAAAATAAAACCGGTTACTGCCAACGAACGGTTTCCACCTAGAAGAACAAAATTTGGCGAGCAAAGTGGGATTGGTGTACTGACCATTACCTGAAAGTTTCATCAAGATTGGGTGAAAAAGTGTGTGCTGAGATTTCAGGCAACTCGTAGTTTTTTGGAAGCTTGGCAGGCCCTTTCCATGAAAGTGATTCTCGCCAGTCTCTGCTTAGGGCTACATCAACAGCAAACAAACCATAGAGATAGAACTTGAAACTGCTTTATTGTGTCAAGTTTTCAAAGAGCTAGCACAAACCGTGTTTGATTTAGAGTTCCAAATACATGTATCCCTATAGGAGAAAACAGAGTGAAACCACAAAATGAAACCGGTTACTGCCAACGAATGGTTTCACCTAGAAGAACGAGATTTGGTGATCCAAGTGGGATTGGTGTACTGATCATTACCTGAAAGTTTCATCAAGATTGGGTGAAAAAGTGTGTGCTGAGGATTTCAGGCAACTCGTAGTTTTTTGGAAGCTTGGCAGGCCCTTTCCATGAAAGTGATTCTCGCCAGTCTCTGCTTAGGAATAAATCAACAGCAAACAAACCATGGAGATAGAACATGAAACTGCTTTATTGTGTCAAGTTTCAAAGAGCTAGCACAAACCGTGTTTGATTTAGAGTTCCAAATACATGTATCCCTATAGGAGAAAACAGAGTGAACCTCAAAATGAAACCGGTTACTGCCAACGAACGGTTTCACCTAGAAGAACAAAATTTGGCGAGCCAGGTGGGATTGGTGTACTGACCATTACCTGAAAGTTTCATCAAGATTGGGTGAAAAAGTGTGTGCTGAGATTTCAGGCAACTCGTAGTTTTTTGGAAGCTTGGCAGGCCCTTTCCATGAAAGTGATTCTCGCCAGTCTCTGCTTAGGGCTACATGAACAGCAAACAAACCATAGAGATAGAACTTGAAACTGCTTTATTGTGTCAAGTTTCAAAGAGCTAGCACAAACCGTGTTTGATTTAGAGTTCCAAATACATGTATCCCTATAAGAGAAAACAGAGTGAACCTCAAAATTAAACCAGTTACTGCCAACGAACGGTTTCACCTAGAAGAACGAAATTTGGCGAGCCAAGTGGGATTGGTGTACTGACCATTACCTGAAAGTTTCATCAAGATTGGGTGAAAAAGTGTGTGCTGAGATTTGAGGCAACTCGTACTTTTATGGAAGCTTGGCAGGCCCTTTCCATGAAAGTGATTCTCGCCAGTCTCTGCTTAGGGCTACATCAACAGCAAACAAACCATGGAGATAGAACTTGAAACTGCTTTATTGTGTCAAGTTTCAAAGAGCTAGCACAAACCGTGTTTGATTTAGAGTTCCAAATACATGTATCCCTATAGGAGATAACAGAGTGAAACCTCAAAATGAAACCGGTTACTGCCAACGAACGGTTTCACCTAGAAGAACGAAATTTGGCGAGCCAAGTTGGATTGGTGTACTGACCATTACCTGAAAGTTTCATCAAGATTGGGTGAAATTGTGTGTGCTGAGATTTCAGGCAACTCGTAGTTTTTGGAGCTTGGCAGGCCCTTTCCATGAAAGTGATTCTCGCCAGTCCTCTGCTTAGGGCTACATCAACAGCAAACAAACCATAGAGATAGAACTTGAAACTGCTTTATTGTGTCAAGTTTCAAAGAGCTAGCACAAACCGTGTTTGACTTAGAGTTCCAAAAACATGTATCCCTATAGGAGAAAACAGAGAGAAACCTCAAAATGAAACCGGTTACTGCCAAAGAACGGTTTCACCTAGAAGAACGAAGTTTGGCGAGCCAAGTGGGATTGGTGTACTGACCATTACCTGAAAGTTTCATCAAGATAGGGTGAAAAAGTGTGTGCTGAGATTTCAGGCAACTCGTAGTTTTTTGGAAGCTTGGCAGGCTCTTTCCATGAAAGTGATTCTCGCCTGTCTCTACTTTGGGGCTACATCAACAGCAAACAAACCATAGAGATAGAACTTGAAACTGCTTTATTGTGTCAAGTTTCAAAGAGCTAGCACAAACCGTGTTTGATTTAGAGTTCCAAATACATGTATCCCTATAGGAGAAAACAGAGTGAAACCTCAAAATGAAACCAGTTACTGCCAACGAATGGTTTAACCTAGAAGAACGAAATTTGGCGAGCCAAGTGGGCTTGGTGAACTGATCATTACCTGAAAGTATCATCAAGTTTGGGTGAAAAAGTGTTTGCTGAGATTTCAGGCAACTCGTAGTTTTTTGGAAGCTTCTCAGGCCCTTTCCATGAAAGTGATTCTCGCCAGTCTCTGCTTAGGGCTACATCAACAGCAAACAAACCATAGAGATAGAACTTGAAACTGCTTTATTGTGTCAAGTTTCAAAGAGCTAGCACAAACCGTGTTTGATTTAGAGTTCCAAATACATGTATCCCTATAGAAGAAAACAGAGTGAAACCTCAAAATGAAACCAGTTACTGCCAACGAACGTTTAAACCTAGAAGAACGAAATTTGGCGAGCCAAGTGGGCTTGGTGTACTGATCATTACCTGAAAGTATCATCAAGTTTGGGTGAAAAAGTGTTTGCTGAGATTTCAGGCAACTTGTAGTTTTTTGGAAGCTTGGCAGGCCTTTCCATGAAAGTGATTCTCGCCAGTCTCTGCTTAGGGCTACATCAACAGCAAACAAACCATAGAGATAGAACTTGAAACTGCTTTATTGTGTCAAGTTTCAAAGAGCTAGCACAAACCGTTTTTGATTTAGAGTTCCAAATACATGTATCCCTATAGGAGAAAACAGAGTGAAACCTCAAAATGAAACCGGTTACTGCCAACGGAACGGTTTAACCTAGAAGAACGAAATTTGGCGAGCCAAGTGGGCTCTGTGTACTGATCATTACCTGAAAGTATCATCAAGATTGGGTGAAAAAGTGTTTGCTGAGATTTCAGAAAACTCATAGATATTTAGAAGCTTGGCAGGCCCTTTCCATGAAAGTGATTCTCGCCAGTCTCTGCTTAGGGCTACATCAACAGCAAACAAACCAAAGAGATAGATCTTGAAACTGCTTTATTGTGTCAAGTTTCAAAGAGCTAGCACAAACTTTGTTTGATTTAGAGTTCCAAATACATGTATCCCTATAGGAGAAAACAGAGTGAAACCTCAAAATGAAACCGGTTACTGCCAACGAACGGTTTTAACCTAGAGGAACGAAATTGGGCGAGCCAAGTGGGCTTGGTGTACTGATCATTACCTTAAAGTATCATCAAGATTGGGTGAAAAAGTGTTTGCTGAGATTTCAGGCAACTCGTAGTTTTTTAGAAGCTTGGCAGGCCCTTTCCATGAAAGTGATTATCGCCAGTCTCTGCTTAGGGCTACATCAACAGCAAACAAACCATAGAGATAGAACTTGAAACTGCTTTACTGTGTCAAGTTTCAAAGTGCTAGCACAAACCGTGTTTGATTTAGAGTTCCAAATACATGTATCCCTATAGTAGAAAACAGAGTGTAACCTCAAAATGAAACCGGTTACTGCCAACGAACGGTTTAACCTAGAAGAACGAAATTTGGCGAGCCAAGTGGGTTTGGTGTACTGATCATTACCTGAAAGTATCATCAAGATTGGGTGAAAAAGTGTTTGCTGAGATTTCTGGCAACTCGTAGTTTTTTGGAAGCTTGGCAGGCCCTTTCCATGAAAGTGATTCTCGCCAGTCTCTGCTTAGGGCTACATCAACAGCAAACAAACCATAGAGATAGAACTTGAAACTGCTTTATTGTGTCAAGTTTCAAAGAGCTAGCACAAACCGTGTTTGATTTAGAGTTCCAAATACATGAATCCCTATAAAAGAAAACAGAGTGAAACCTCAAAATGAAACCGCTTACTGCCAACGAAAGATTTAACCTAGAAGAAGGAAATTTGGCAAGCCAAGTGGGATTGGTGTATTGATCATTACCAGAAAATATCATCAAGATTGGGTGAAAAAGTGTTTTCTGAGATTTCAGGCAACTCGTAGTTTTTTGGAAGCTTGGCAGGCCCTTTCCATGAAAGTGATTCTTGCCAGTCTCTACTTAGGGCTACATCAACAGCAAACAAACCATAGAGATAGAACTTGAAACTGCTTTATTGTGTCAAGTTTCAAAGAGCTAGCACAAACCGTGTTTGATTTAGAGTTCCAAATACATGTATCCCTATAGGAGAAAACAGAGTGAAACCTCAAAATGAAACCGGTTACTGCCAACGAACGGTTTAACCTAGAAGAACGAAATTTGGCGAGCCATGTGGGCTTGGTGTACTGATTACCTGAAAGTATCATCAAGATTGGGTGAAAAAGTGTATGCTAGATTTCAGGCAACTCGTAGTTTTTTGGAAGTTTGGCAACCCCTTTCCATGAAAGTGACTCTCGCCAGTCTCTGCTTAGGGCTACATCAACAACAAACAAACCATAGAGATAGAACTTGAAACTGCTTTATTGTGTCAAGTTTCAAAGAGCTAGCACAAACCGTGTTTGATTTAGAGTTCCAAATACATGTATCCCTATAGGAGAAAACAGAGTGTAACCTCAAAATGAAACCGGTTACTGCCAACGAGCGGTTTAACCTACAAAAACAAAATTTGGCGAGCCAAGTGGGCTTGGCGTACTGATCATTACCTGAAAGTATCATCAAGATTGGGTGGCAAAGTGTTTGCTGACATTTCAGGCAACTCGTAGTTTTTGGAAGCTTGGCAGGCCCTTTCCATGAAAGTTATTCTCGCCAGTCTCTGCTTAGGGCTACATCAACAGCAAACAAACCATAGAGCTAGAACTTGAAACTGCTTTATTGTGTCAAGTTTCAAAGAGCTAGCACAAACGGTGTTTGATTTAGAGTTCCAAATACATGTATCCCTTTAGGAGAAAACAGAGTGAAACCTCAAAATGAAACCGGTTACTGCCAACAAACTGTTTAACCTAGAAGAACGAAATTGGGCGAGCGAAGTGGGCTTGGTGTACTGATCATTACCTGAAAGTATCATCAAGATTGGGAAAAAAAGTGTTTGCTGAGATTTCAGGCAACTCGTAGATTTTTGGAAGCTTGGCAGGCCCTTTTCATGAAAGTGATTCTCACCAGTCTCTGCTTAGGGCTACATCAACAGCAAACAAACCATAGAGATAGAACTTGAAACTGCTTTACTGTGTCAAGTTTCAAAGTGCTAGCACAAACCGTGTTTGATTTAGAGTTCCAAATACATGTATCCATATAGTAGAAAACAGAGTGTAACCTCAAAATGAAACCGGTTACTGCCAACGAACGGTTTAACCTAGAAGAACGAAATTTGGCGAGCCAAGTGGGCTTGGTGTACTGATCATTACCTGAAAGTATCATCAAGATTGGGTGACAAAGTGTTTGCTGAGATTTCAGGCAACTCGTAGTTTTTTGGAAGCTTCTCAGGCCCTTTCCATGAAAGTGATTCTCGCCAGTCTCTGCTTAGGGCTACATCAACAGCAAACAAACCATAGAGATAGCACTTGAAACTGCTTTATTGTGTCAAGTTTCAAAGAGCTAGCACAAACCGTGTTTGATTTAGAGTTCCAAATACATGTATCTCTATAGGAGAAAACAGAGTGAAACCTCAAAATGAAACCGGTTACTGCCAACGAATGGTTTCACCTAGAAGAACCAAATTTGGCGAGCCAAGTGGGATTGGTGTACTGATCATTACCTGAAAGTATCATCAAGTTTGGGTGAAAAAGTGTTTGCTGAGATTTCAGGCAACTCGTAGTTTTTTGGAAGCTTGGCAGGCCCTTTCCATGAAAGTGATTCTCGCCAGTCTCTGCTTAGGGCTACTTCAACAGCAAACAAACCATAGAGATAGAACTTGAAACTACTTTATTGTGTCAAGTTTCAAAGAGCTAGAACAAACCGTGTTTGATTTAGAGTTCCAAATACATGTATCCCTATAGGAGAAAACAGAGTGAAACCTCAAAATGAAACCGGTTACTGCCAACGAACAATTTAACCTAGAAGAACGAAATTTGGCGAGCCAAGTCGGATTGGTGTACTGATCATTACATGAAAGTATCATCAAGATTGGGTGAAAAAGTGTTTGCTGAGATTTCAGGCAACTCGTAGTTTTTGGAAGCTTGGCAGGCCATATCCAATAGGAGAAAACAAGAGTGTAACCTCAAAATGAAACCGGTTACTGCGAAAGAACGGTTTAACCTAGAAGAACAAAATTTGGCGAGCCAATGGGCGTGATGTACTGATCATTACCTGAAAGTATCATCAAGATTGGGTGAAAAAGTGTTTGCTGATATTTCAGGCAACTCGTAGTTTTTGGAAGCGTGGCAGGCCCTTTCCAATAGGAGAAAACAGAGTGAAACCTCAAAATGAAACCGGTTACTGCCAACGAACGGTTTCACCTAGAAGAACGAAATTTGGCGAGCCAAGTGACCTTGGTGTACTGATCATTACCTGAAAGTATCATCAAGATTGGGTGAAAAAGTGTTTGCTGAGATTTCAGGAAACTCGTAGTTTTTTAGAAGCTTGGCAGGCCCTTTCCATGAAAGTGATTTTCTCCAGTCTCTGCTTAGGGCTACATCAACAGCAAACAAACCATAGAGATAGAACTTGAAACTGCTTTACTGTGTCAAGTTTCAAAGTGCTAGCACAAACCGTGTTTGATTTAGAGTTCCAAATACATGTATCCCTATAGTAGAAAACAGAGTGTAACCTCAAAATGAAACCGGTTACTGCCAACGAACGGTTTAACCTAGAAGAACGAAATTTGGCGAGCCAAGTGGGTTTGGTGTACTGATCATTACCTGAAAGTATCATCAAGATTGGGTGAAAAAGTGTTTGCTGAGATTTCTGGCAACTCGTAGTTTTTTGGAAGCTTGGCAGGCCCTTTCCATGAAAGTGATTCTCGCCAGTCTCTGCTTAGGGCTACATCAACAGCAAACAAACCATAGAGATAGAACTTGAAACTGCTTTATTGTGTCAAGTTTCAAAGAGCTAGCACAAACCGTGTTTGATTTAGAGTTCCAAATACATGAATCCCTATAAAAGAAAACAGAGTGAAACCTCAAAATGAAACCGCTTACTGCCAACGAAAGATTTAACCTAGAAGAAGGAAATTTGGCAAGCCAAGTGGGATTGGTGTATTGATCATTACCAGAAAATATCATCAAGATTGGGTGAAAAAGTGTTTTCTGAGATTTCAGGCAACTCGTAGTTTTTTGGAAGCTTGGCAGGCCCTTTCCATGAAAGTGATTCTTGCCAGTCTCTACTTAGGGCTACATCAACAGCAAACAAACCATAGAGATAGAACTTGAAACTGCTTTATTGTGTCAAGTTTCAAAGAGCTAGCACAAACCGTGTTTGATTTAGAGTTCCAAATACATGTATCCCTATAGGAGAAAACAGAGTGAAACCTCAAAATGAAACCGGTTACTGCCAACGAACGGTTTAACCTAGAAGAACGAAATTTGGCGAGCCATGTGTGCGTGGTGTACTGATTACCTGAAAGTATCATCAAGATTGGGTGAAAAAGTGTATGCTAGATTTCAGGCAACTCGTAGTTTTTTGGAAGCTTGGCAACCCCTTTCCATGAAAGTGACTCTCGCCAGTCTCTGCTTAGGGCTACATCAACAACAAACAAACCATAGAGATAGAACTTGAAACTGCTTTATTGTGTCAAGTTTCAAAGAGCTAGCACAAACCGTGTTTGATTTAGAGTTCCAAATACATGTATCCCTATAGGAGAAAACAGAGTGTAACCTCAAAATGAAACCGGTTACTGCCAACGAGCGGTTTAACCTACAAAAACAAAATTTGGCGAGCCAAGTGGGCTTGGCGTACTGATCATTACCTGAAAGTATCATCAAGATTGGGTGGCAAAGTGTTTGCTGACATTTCAGGCAACTCGTAGTTTTTGGAAGCTTGGCAGGCCCTTTCCATGAAAGTTATTCTCGCCAGTCTCTGCTTAGGGCTACATCAACAGCAAACAAACCATAGAGCTAGAACTTGAAACTGCTTTATTGTGTCAAGTTTCAAAGAGCTAGCACAAACGGTGTTTGATTTAGAGTTCCAAATACATGTATCCCTTTAGGAGAAAACAGAGTGAAACCTCAAAATGAAACCGGTTACTGCCAACAAACTGTTTAACCTAGAAGAACGAAATTGGGCGAGCGAAGTGGGCTTGGTGTACTGATCATTACCTGAAAGTATCATCAAGATTGGGAAAAAAAGTGTTTGCTGAGATTTCAGGCAACTCGTAGATTTTTGGAAGCTTGGCAGGCCCTTTCCATGAAAGTGATTCTCACCAGTCTCTGCTTAGGGCTACATCAACAGCAAACAAACCATAGAGATAGAACTTGAAACTGCTTTACTGTGTCAAGTTTCAAAGTGCTAGCACAAACCGTGTTTGATTTAGAGTTCCAAATACATGTATCCATATAGTAGAAAACAGAGTGTAACCTCAAAATGAAACCGGTTACTGCCAACGAACGGTTTAACCTAGAAGAACGAAATTTGGCGAGCCAAGTGGGCTTGGTGTACTGATCATTACCTGAAAGTATCATCAAGATTGGGTGACAAAGTGTTTGCTGAGATTTCAGGCAACTCGTAGTTTTTTGGAAGCTTCTCAGGCCCTTTCCATGAAAGTGATTCTCGCCAGTCTCTGCTTAGGGCTACATCAACAGCAAACAAACCATAGAGATAGCACTTGAAACTGCTTTATTGTGTCAAGTTTCAAAGAGCTAGCACAAACCGTGTTTGATTTAGAGTTCCAAATACATGTATCCCTATAGGAGAAAACAGAGTGAAACCTCAAAATGAAACCGGTTACTGCCAACGAACGGTTTCACCTAGAAGAACCAAATTTGGCGAGCCAAGTGGGATTGGTGTACTGATCATTACCTGAAAGTATCATCAAGTTTGGGTGAAAAAGTGTTTGCTGAGATTTCAGGCAACTCGTAGTTTTTTGGAAGCTTGGCAGGCCCTTTTTATGAAAGTGATTCTCGCCAGTCTCTGCTTAGGGCTACTTCAACAGCAAACAAACCATAGAGATAGAACTTGAAACTACTTTATTGTGTCAAGTTTCAAAGAGCTAGAACAAACCGTGTTTGATTTAGAGTTCCAAATACATGTATCCCTATAGGAGAAAACAGAGTGAAACCTCAAAATGAAACCGGTTACTGCCAACGAACAATTTAACCTAGAAGAACGAAATTTGGCGAGCCAAGTCGGATTGGTGTACTGATCATTACATGAAAGTATCATCAAGATTGGGTGAAAAAGTGTTTGCTGAGATTTCAGGCAACTCGTAGTTTTTGGAAGCTTGGCAGGCCATATCCAATAGGAGAAAACAAGAGTGTAACCTCAAAATGAAACCGGTTACTGCGAAAGAACGGTTTAACCTAGAAGAACAAAATTTGGCGAGCCAATGGGCGTGATGTACTGATCATTACCTGAAAGTATCATCAAGATTGGGTGAAAAAGTGTTTGCTGAGATTTCAGGCAACTCGTAGTTTTTGGAAGCGTGGCAGGCCCTTTCCAATAGGAGAAAACAGAGTGAAACCTCAAAATGAAACCGGTTACTGCCAACGAACGGTTTCAACTAAAAGAACGAAATTTGGCGAGCCAAGTGACCTTGGTGTACTGATCATTACCTGAAAGTATCATCAAGATTGGATGAAAAAGTGTTTGCTGAGATTTCAGGCAAATTGTAGTTTTTTGAAGTTTGCAACCCCTTTCCATGAAAGTGATTTTCTCCAGTCTCTGCTTAGGGCTACATCAACAGCAAACAAACCATAGAGATAGAAATTGAAACTGCTTTATTGTGTCAAGTTTCAAACTGCTAGCACAAACCGAGTTTGATTTAGAGTTCGAAATACATGTATTCCTATAGGAGAAAACAGAGTGAAACCAAAAAATGAAAACGGTTACTGCAAACGAACGGTTTAACCTAGAAGAATGAAACTTGGTGAGCCAAGTGGGATTGGTGTACTGATCATTACCGAAAGAATCATCAAGATTGGGTGAAAAAATGTTTGCTGAGATTTCAGGCAAATTGTAGTTTTTTGGAAGCTTGGCAACTCCTTTCCATGAAAGTGATTTTCTCCAGTCTCTGCTTAGGGCTACATCAACAGCAAACAAACCATAGAGATAGAAATTGAAACTGCTTTATTGTGTCAAGTTTCAAACTGCTAGCACAAACTGTGTTTGATTTAGAGTTCGAAATACATGTATCCCTATAGGAGAAAAGAGAGTGAAACCTAAAAATGAAAACGGTTACTGCAAACGAACGGTTTTAACCTAGAAGAATGAAACTTGGTGAGCCAAGTGGGATTGGTGTACTGATCATTACCTGAAAGAATCATCAAGATTGGGTGAAAAAAGGTTTGCTGAGATTTCAGGGAAAACGTAGTATTTTGGAAGCTTGGCAACCCCTTTCCATGAAAGTGATTTTGTCGAGTCTCTGCTTAGGGCTACATCAACAGCAAACAAACCATAGAGATAGAACTTGAAACTGCTTTATTGTGTCAAGTTTCAAACTGCTAGCACAAACCGAGTTTGATTTAGAGTTCGAAATACATGTATTCCTATAGGAGAAAATAGAGTGAAACCTAAAAATGAAAACGGTTACTGCAAACGAACGGTTTAACCTAGAAGAATGAAACTTGGTGAGCCAAGTGGGATTGGTGTACTCATCATTCCCTGAAAGAATCATCAAGATTGGGTGAAAAAATGTTTGCTGAGATTTCAGGAAAATCGTAGTTTTTTGGAAGCTTGGCAACCCCTTTCCATGAAAGTGATTTTCTCCAGTCTCTGCTTAGGGCTACATCAACAGCAAACAAACCATAGAGTTAGAACTTGAAACTGCTTTACTGTGTCAAGTTTCAAACTGCTAGCACAAACCGTGTTTGATTTGGAGTTCGAAATACATGTATCCCTATAGGAGAAAACAGAGTGAAACTTAAAATTAAAACGGTTACTGCAAACGAACGGTTTAACCTAAAAGAATGAAACTTGGTGAGCCAAGTGGGATTGGTGTACTGATCATTACTGAAAGAATCATCAAGATTGGTAGAAAAAATGTTTGCTGAGATTTCAGGCAAATCATAGTTTTTTGGAAGCTTGGCAACCCCTTTCCATGAAAGTGATTTTCTCCAGTCTCAGCTTAGGGCTACATCAACAGCAATCAAACCATAGAGATAGAACTTGAAACTGCTTTATTGTGTCAAGTTTCAAACTGCTAGCACAAACCGAGTTTGATTTAGAGTTCGAAATACATGTATTCCTATAGGAGAAAACAGAGTGAAACCTAAAAATAAAAACTGTTACTTCAAACGAACGGTTTAACCTAGAGAAACGAAACTTGGTGAGCCAAGTGGGATTGATGTACTGATCGTTACCTAAAAGATTCATCAAGATTGTGTGAAAAAATGTTTGCTGACATTTCAGGCAAATCGTAGTTTTTTGGAAGCTTGGCAACCCCTTTCCATGAAATTGATTTTCTCCAGTCTGTGCTTAGGGCTACATCAACAGCAAACAAACCATAGAGATAGAACGTGAAACTGCTTTATTGTGTCAATTTGCAAACTACTAGCACAAACCTTGTTTGATTTAGAGTTCGAAATACATGTATTCCTATAGGAGAAAACAGAGGGAAACCTAAAAATGAAAACGGTTACTGCAAACGAACGGTTTAACCTAGAAGAATGAAACTATGTGAGCCAAGTGGGATTGGTGTACTGATCATTACCTGAAAGAATCATCAAGATTGGGTGAAAAACATGTTTGCTGAGATTTCAGGCAAGTCTTAGTTTTTTGGAAGCTTTGCAACCCCTTTCCATGAAAGTGATTTTCTCCAGTCTCTGCTTAGGGCTACATCAACAGCAAACAAACAATAGAGATAGAACATGAAACTGCTTTTTTGTGTCAAGTTTCAAACTGCTAGCACAAACCGTTTTTGATTTCGAGTTCGAAATACATGTATTTTTATAGGATAAAACAGAGTGAAACCTCAAAATGAAACCGGTTACTGCAAACGAACGGTTTAACCTAGAGAAACGAAACTTGGTGAGCCAAGTGGGATTGATGTACTGATCATTACCTAAAAGATTCATCAAGATTGTGTGAAAAAATGTTTGCTGAGATTTCAGGCAAATCGTAGTTTTTTGGAAGCTTGGCAACCCCTTTCCATGAAAGTGATTTTCTCCAGTCTGTGCTTAGGGCTACATCAACAGCAAACAAACCATAGAGATAGAACTTGAAACTGCTTTATTGTGTCAAGTTTCAAACTGCTAGCACAAACCGAGTTTGATTTAGAGTTCGAAATACATGTATTCCTATAGGAGAAAACAGAGTGAAACCTAAAAATGAAAATGGTTACTGCAAACGAACGGTTTAACCTAGAGAAACGAAACTTGGTGAGCCAAGTGGGACTGATGTACTGATCATTACCTGAAAGAATCATCAAGATTGTGTGAAAAAAATATTTGCTGAGATTTCAGGCAAATCGTAGTTTTTTGGAAGCTTGGCAACCCCTTTCCATGAAAGTGATTTTGTCCAGTTTCTCCTTAGGGCTACATCAACAGCAAACAAACCATAGAGATAGAACTTGAAACTGCTTTATTGTGTCAAGTTTAAAACTGCTAGCACTAACCGTGTTTGATTTCGAGTTCAAAATACATGTATTTTTATAGGAGAAATGAGAGTGAAACCTAAAAATGAAAACGGTTACTGCAAACGAACGGTTTAACCTAGAGAAACGAAACTTGGTGAGCCAAGTGGGATTGATGTACTGATCATTACCTAAAACATTCATCAAGATTGTGTGAAAAAATGTTTTCTGAGATTTCAGGCAAATTGTAGTTTTTTGGAAGCTTGGCAACCCCTTTCCATGAAAGTGATTTTCTTCAGTCTCTGCTTAGGGCTACATCAACAGCAAACAAACCATACAGAGAGAACTTGAAACTGCTTTATTTTGTCAAGTTTCAAACTGCTAGCACAAACCGTGTTTGATTTCGAGTTTGAAATACATGTATCCCTATAGGAGAAAACAGAGTGAAACCTAAAAATGAAAACGGTTACTGCAAACGAACGGTTTAACCTAGAAGAATGAAACGTGGTGAGCCAAGTGGGATTGGTGTACTGATCATTACCTGAAAGAATCATCAAGATTGGGTGAAAAAATGTTTGCTGAGATTTCAGGCAAATTGTAGTTTTTTGGAAGCTTGGCAACTCCTTTCCATGAAAGTGATTTTCTCCAGTCTCTGCTTAGGGCTACATCAACAGCAAACAAACCATAGAGATAGAAATTGAAACTGCTTTATTGTGTCAAGTTTCAAACTGCTAGCACAAACTGTGTTTGATTTAGAGTTCGAAATACATGTATCCCTATAGGAGAAAAGAGAGTGAAACCTAAAAATGAAAACGGTTACTGCAAACGAACGGTTTAACCTAGAAGAATGAAACTTGGTGAGCCAAGTGGGATTGGTGTACTGATCATTACCTGAAAGAATCATCAAGATTGGGTGAAAAAATGTTTGCTGAGATTTCAGGGAAAACGTAGTATTTTGGAAGCTTGGCAACCCCTTTCCATGAAAGTGATTTTGTCGAGTCTCTGCATAGGGCTACATCAACAGCAAACAAACCCATAGAGATAGAACTTGAAACTGCTTTATTGTGTCAAGTTTCAAACTGCTAGCACAAACCGAGTTTGATTTAGAGTTCGAAATACATGTATTCCTATAGGAGAAAATAGAGTGAAACCTAAAAATGAAAACGGTTACTGCAAACGAACGGTTTAACCTAGAAGAATGAAACTTGGTGAGCCAAGTGGGATTGGTGTACTCATCATTCCCTGAAAAGAATCATCAAGATTGGGTGAAAAAATGTTTGCTGAGATTTCAGGAAAATCGTAGTTTTTTGGAAGCTTGGCAACCCCTTTCCATGAAAGTGATTTTCTCCAGTCTCTGCTTAGGGCTACATCAACAGCAAACAAACCATAGAGTTAGAACTTGAAACTGCTTTACTGTGTCAAGTTTCAAACTGCTAGCACAAACCGTGTTGATTTGGAGTTCGAAATACATGTATCCCTATAGGAGAAAACAGAGTGAAACTTAAAATTAAAACGGTTACTGCAAACGAACGGTTTAACCTAAAAGAATGAAACTTGGTGAGCCAAGTGGGATTGGTGTACTGATCATTACTGAAAGAATCATCAAGATTGGTAGAAAAAATGTTTGCTGAGATTTCAGGCAAATCATAGTTTTTTGGAAGCTTGGCAACCCCTTTCCATGAAAGTGATTTTCTCCAGTCTCAGCTTAGGGCTACATCAACAGCAATCAAACCATAGAGATAGAACTTGAAACTGCTTTATTGTGTCAAGTTTCAAACTGCTAGCACAAACCGAGTTTGATTTAGAGTTCGAAATACATGTATTCCTATAGGAGAAAACAGAGTGAAACCTAAAAATAAAAACTGTTACTTCAAACGAACGGTTTAACCTAGAGAAACGAAACTTGGTGAGCCAAGTGGGATTGATGTACTGATCGTTACCTAAAAGATTCATCAAGATTGTGTGAAAAAATGTTTGCTGACATTTCAGGCAAATCGTAGTTTTTTGGAAGCTTGGCAACCCCTTTCCATGAAATTGATTTTCTCCAGTCTGTGCTTAGGGCTACATCAACAGCAAACAAACCATAGAGATAGAACGTGAAACTGCTTTATTGTGTCAATTTGCAAACTACTAGCACAAACCTTGTTTGATTTAGAGTTCGAAATACATGTATTCCTATAGGAGAAAACAGAGGGAAACCTAAAAATGAAAACGGTTACTGCAAACGAACGGTTTAACCTAGAAGAATGAAACTATGTGAGCCAAGTGGGATTGGTGTACTGATCATTACCTGAAAGAATCATCAAGATTGGGTGAAAAACATGTTTGCTGAGATTTCAGGCAAGTCTTAGTTTTTTGGAAGCTTTGCAACCCCTTTCCATGAAAGTGATTTTCTCCAGTCTCTGCTTAGGGCTACATCAACAGCAAACAAACAATAGAGATAGAACATGAAACTGCTTTTTTGTGTCAAGTTTCAAACTGCTAGCACAAACCGTTTTTGATTTCGAGTTCGAAATACATGTATTTTTATAGGATAAAACAGAGTGAAACCTCAAAATGAAACCGGTTACTGCAAACGAACGGTTTAACCTAGAGAAACGAAACTTGGTGAGCCAAGTGGGATTGATGTACTGATCATTACCTAAAAGATTCATCAAGATTGTGTGAAAAAATGTTTGCTGAGATTTCAGGCAAATCGTAGTTTTTTGGAAGCTTGGCAACCCCTTTCCATGAAAGTGATTTTCTCCAGTCTGTGCTTAGGGCTACATCAACAGCAAACAAACCATAGAGATAGAACTTGAAACTGCTTTATTGTGTCAAGTTTCAAACTGCTAGCACAAACCGAGTTTGATTTAGAGTTCGAAATACATGTATTCCTATAGGAGAAAACAGAGTGAAACCTAAAAATGAAAATGGTTACTGCAAACGAACGGTTTAACCTAGAGAAACGAAACTTGGTGAGCCAAGTGGGACTGATGTACTGATCATTACCTGAAAGAATCATCAAGATTGTGTGAAAAAATATTTGCTGAGATTTCAGGCAAATCGTAGTTTTTTGGAAGCTTGGCAACCCCTTTCCATGAAAGTGATTTTGTCCAGTTTCTCCTTAGGGCTACATCAACAGCAAACAAACCATAGAGATAGAACTTGAAACTGCTTTATTGTGTCAAGTTTAAAACTGCTAGCACTAACCGTGTTTGATTTCGAGTTCAAAATACATGTATTTTTATAGGAGAAATGAGAGTGAAACCTAAAAATGAAAACGGTTACTGCAAACGAACGGTTTAACCTAGAGAAACGAAACTTGGTGAGCCAAGTGGGATTGATGTACTGATCATTACCTAAAACATTCATCAAGATTGTGTGAAAAAATGTTTTCTGAGATTTCAGGCAAATTGTAGTTTTTTGGAAGCTTGGCAACCCCTTTCCATGAAAGTGATTTTCTTCAGTCTCTGCTTAGGGCTACATCAACAGCAAACAAACCATACAGAGAGAACTTGAAACTGCTTTATTTTGTCAAGTTTCAAACTGCTAGCACAAACCGTGTTTGATTTCGAGTTTGAAATACATGTATCCCTATAGGAGAAAACAGAGTGAAACCTAAAAATGAAAACGGTTACTGCAAACGAACGGTTTAACCTAGAAGAATGAAACGTGGTGAGCCAAGTGGGATTGGTGTACTGATCATTACCTGAAAGAATCATCAAGATTGGGTGAAAAAATGTTTGCTGAGATTTCAGGCATATCGTAGTTTTTTTGGAAGCTTGCCAAACCCTTTCCATGAAAGTGATTTGTCCAGTCTTTGCTTAGGGCTACATCAACAGCAAACAAACCATAGAGATAGAACTTGAAACTGCTTTATTGTGTCAAGTTTCAAACTGCTAGCACAAACCGTGTTTGATTTCGAGTTCGAAATACATGTATCCCTATAGGAGAAAACAGAGTGAAACCTAAAAATGAAAACGGTTACTGCAAACGAACGGTTTAACCTAGAAGAATGAAACTTGGTGAGCCAAGTAGGATTGGTGTACTGATCATTACCTGAAAGAATCATCAAGATTGGGTGAAAAAATATTTGCTGAGATTTCAGGCAAATCGTAGTTTTTTGGAAGCTTGGCAACCACTTTCCATGAAAGTGATTTTCTCCAGTCTCTGCTTAGGGCTACATCAACAGCAAACAAACCATAGAGATAGAACTTGAAACTGCTTTATTGTGTCAAGTTTCAAACTGCTAGCACAAATCGAGTTTGATTTAGAGTTCGAAATACATGTATTCCTATAGGAGAAAACAGAGTGAAACCTAAAAATGAAAACGGTTACTGCAAACGAACGGTTTAACCTAGAAAAATGAAACTTGGTGAGCCAAGTGGGATTGGTGTACTGATCATTACCTGAAAGAATCATCAAGATTGGGTGAAAAAATGTTTACTGAGATTTCAGGCAAATCGTAGTTTTTTGGAAGCTTGGCAACCCGTTTCCATGAAAGTGATTTTGTGCAGTCTCTCCTTAGGGCTACATCAACAGCAAACAAACCATACAGATAGAACTTGAAACTCCTTTATTGTGTCAAGTATCAAACTGCTATCACAAACCGTGTTTGATTTCGAGTTCGAAATACATGTATCCCTATAGGAGAAAACAGAGTGAAACCTAAAAATGAAATCGGTTACTGCAAACGAAAGGTTAACCTAGAGAAATGAAACTTGGTGAGCCAAGTAGGATTGATGTAGTGATCATTACCTAAAGATTCATCAAGATTGTGTGAAAAAATGTTTGCTGAGATTTCAGGAAAATTGTAGTTTTTTGGAAGCTTGGCAACCACTTTCCATGAAAGTGATTTTCTCCAGTCTGTGCTGAGGGCTACATCAACAGCAAAAAAACCATAGAGATAGAACTTGAAACTGCTTTATTGTGTCAAGTTTCAAACTGCTAGCACAAACCGTGTTTGATTTCGAGTTCGAAATACATGTATTCCTATAGGAGAAAACAGAGTGAAACCTAAAAATGAAAACGGTTACTGCAAACGAACGTTTTAACCTAGAAGAATGAAACTTGGTGAGCCAAGTGGGATTGGTGTACTGATCATTACCTGAAAGAATCATCAAGATTGGGAGAAAAAATGTTTGCTGAGATTTCAGGCAAATCGTAGTTTTTTGGAATCTTGGCAACCCCTTTCCATGAAAGTGATTTTCTCCAGTCTCTGCTTAGGGCTACATCAACAGCAAACAAACCATAGAGATAGAACTTGAAACTGCTTTATTGTGTCAAGTTTCAAACTGCTAGCACAAACTGTGTTTGATTTAGAGTTCGAAATACATGTATCCCTATAGGAGAAAACAGAGTGAAACCTAAAAATGAAAACAGTTACTGCAATCGAACGGGTTAACCTAGAAGAATGAAACTTGGTGAGCCAAGTGGGATTGGTGTACTGATCATTACCTGAAAGAATCATCAAGATTGGGTGAAAAAATGTTTACTGAGATTTCAGGCAAATTGTAGTTTTTTGGAAGCTTGGCAACCCCTTTCCATGAAAGTGATTTTGTCCAGTCTCTGCTTAGGGCTACATCAACAGCACACAAACCATAGAGATAGAACTTGAAACTGCTTTATTGTGTCAAGTTTCAAACTGCTAGCACAAACCGTGTTTGATTTAGAGTTCGACATACATGTATCCCTATAGGGAAAAGAGAGTGAAACCTAAAAATGAAAACGGTTACTGCAAACGAATGGTTTAACCTAGAAAATGAAACTTGGTGAGCCAAGTGGGATTGGTGTACTGATCAGTACCTGAAAGAATCATCAAGATTGGCTGAAAAAATGTTTGCTGGGATTTCAGGCAAATCGTAGTTTTTTGGAAGCTTGGCAACCACTTTCCATGAAAGTGATTTTGTCCAGTCTCTGCTTAGGGTACATCAACAGCAAACAAACCATAGAGATAGAACTTGAAACTGCTTTATTGTGTCAAGTTTCAAACTGCTAGCACAAACCGTGTTTGATTTAGTGTTCGAAATACATGCATCCCTATAGGAGAAAAGAGAGTGAAACCTAAAAATGCAAACGGTTACTGCAAACAAACGGTTTAACCTAGAAAAATGAAACTTGGTGAGCCAAGTGGGATTGGTGTACTGATCATTACCTGAAAGAATCATCAAGATTGGGTGAAAAAATGTTTGCTGAGATTTCAGGCAAATCGTATTTTTTTGGAAGCTTGGCAACACCTTTCCATGAAAGTGATTTTCTCCAGTCTCTGCTTAGGGCTACATCAACAGCAAAAAAACCATAGAGATAGAACTTGAAACTGCTTTATTGTGTCAAGTTTCAAAATGCTAGCACAAACCGAGTTTGATTTAGAGTTCGAAATACATGTATCCCTATAGGAGAAAACAGAGTGAAACCTAAAAATGAAAACGGTTACTGCAAACGAACTGTTTAACCTAGAGAAACGAAACTTGTTGAGCCAAGTGTTATTGATGTACTGATCATTACCTAAAAGATTCATCAAGATTGTGTGAAAAAATGTTTGCTGAGATTTCAGGCAAATTGTAGTTTTTTGGAAGCTTGGCAACCCCTTTCCATGAAAGTGATTTTCTCCAGTCTTGTGCTTAGGGCTACATCAACAGCAAACAAACCATAGAGATAGAACTTGAAACTGCTTTATTGTGTCAAGTTTCAAACTGCTAGCACAAACCGAGTTTGATTTAGAGTTCAAAATACATGTATTCCTATAGGAGAAAACAGAGTGAAACCTAAAAATCAAAACGGTTACTGCAAACGAACTGTTTAACCTAGAGAAACGAAACTTGGTGAGCCAAGTGGGATTGATGTACCGATCATTTCCTGAAAGAATCATCAAGATTGTGTGAAAAAATGTTTGCTGAGATTTCAGGCAAATCATAGTTTTTTGGAAGCTTGGCAACGCCT
>NW_027520992.1:22879-69985 GCF_052094955.1 Ictidomys tridecemlineatus
ACCATAGAGATAGAACTTGAAACTGCTTTACTGTGTCAAGTTTCAAAGAGCTAGCACAAACCGTGTTTGATATAGAGTTCCAAATACATGTATCCCTATAGGAGAAAACAGAGTGAAACTTCAAAATAAAACCGGTTACTGCCAACAAATGGTTTAACCTAGAAGAACGAAATTTGGCGAGCCAAGTGGGCTTGGTGTACTTATCATTACCTGAAAGTATCATCAAGATTGGTTAAAGAAGTGTTTGCTGAGATTTCAGGCAACTCGTAGTTTTTGGAAGCTTGGCAGGCCCTTTCCATGAAAGTGATTCTCGCCAGTCTCTGCTTAGGGCTACATCAACAGCAAACAAACCATAGAGCTAGAACTTGAAACTGCTTTATTGTGTCAAGTTTCAAAGAGCTAGCACAAATGGTGTTTGATTTAGAGTTCCAAATACATGTATCCATATAGGAGAAAACAGAGTGAAACCTCAAAATGAAACCGGTTACTGCCAACGAACGGTTTAACCTAGAAGAACGAAATTTGGCGAGCCAAGTGGGCTTGGTGTACTATCATTACCTGAAAGTATCATCAAGATTAGGTGAAAAAGTGTTTGCTGAGATTTCAGGAAATTTGTAGTTTTTGGAAGCTTGGCAGGCCCTTTCCATGAAAGTGATTCTCGCCAGTCTCTGCTTAGGGCTACATCAACAGCAAACAAACCATAGAGCTAGAACTTGAAACTGCTTTATTGTGTCAAGTTTCAAAGAGCTAGCACAAACCTTGTTTGATTTAGACTTCCAAATACATGTATCCCTATAGGAGAAAACAGAGTGAAACCTCAAAATGAAACCGGTTACTGCCAACGAACGGTTTAACCTAGAAGAACGAAGTTTGGCGAGCCAAGTGGGCTTGGTGTACTGATTATTACCTGAAAGTATCATCAAGATTGGGTGACAAAGTGTTTGCTGAGATTTCAGGCAACTCGTAGTTTTTTGGAAGCTTGGCAGGCCCTTTCCATGAAAGTGATTCTCGCCAGTCTCTGCTTATGGCTACATCAACAGCAAACAAACCATAGAGATAGAACTTGAAACTGCTTTATTGTGTCAAGTTTCAAAGAGCTAGCACAAACCGTGTTTGATTTAGCGTTCCAAATACATGTATCCCTATAGGAGAAAACAGAGTGAAACCTCAAAATGAAACCGTTTACTGCAAACGAATGGTTTAATCTAGAAGAAGGAAATTTGGCGAGCCAAGTGGTATTGATGTACTGATGATTACCTGAAAGTATCATCAAGATTGGGTGAAAAAGTGTTTGCTGAGATTTCAGGCAACTCGTAGTTTTTTGGAAGCTTGGCAGGCTCTTTCCATGAAAGTGATTCTCGCCTGTCTCTACTTTTGGCTACATCAACAGCAAACAAACCATAGAGATAGAACTTGAAACTGCTTTATTGTGTCAAGTTTCAAAGAGCTAGCACAAACCGTGTTTGATTTAGAGTTCCAAATACATGTATCCCTATAGGAGAAAACAGAGTGAAACCTCAAAATGAAACCAGTTACTGCCAACGAATGGTTTAACCTAGAAGAACGAAATTTGGCGAGCCAAGTGGGCTTGGTGAACTGATCATTACCTGAAAGTATCATCAAGTTTGGGTGAAAAAGTGTTTGCTGAGATTTCAGGCAACTCGTAGTTTTTTGGAAGCTTCTCAGGCCCTTTCCATGAAAGTGATTCTCGCCAGTCTCTGCTTAGGGCTACATCAACAGCAAACAAACCATAGAGATAGAACTTGAAACTGCTTTATTGTGTCAAGTTTCAAAGAGCTAGCACAAACCGTGTTTGATTTAGACTTCCAAATACATGTATCCCTATAGAAGAAAACAGAGTGAAACCTCAAAATGAAACCAGTTACTGCCAACGAACGTTTTAACCTAGAAGAACGAAATTTGGCGAGCCAAGTGGGCTTGGTGTACTGATCATTACCTGAAAGTATCATCAAGTTTGGGTGAAAAAGTGTTTGCTGAGATTTCAGGCAACTTGTAGTTTTTTGGAAGCTTGGCAGGCCCTTTCCATGAAAGTGATTCTCGCCAGTCTCTGCTTAGGGCTACATCAACAGCAAACAAACCATAGAGATAGAACTTGAAACTGCTTTATTGTGTCAAGTTTCAAAGAGCTAGCACAAACTTTGTTTGATTTAGAGTTCCAAATACATGTATCCCTATAGGAGAAAACAGAGTGAAACCTCAAAATGAAACCGGTTACTGCCAACGAATGGTTTAACCTAGAAGAACGAAATTTGGCGAGCCAAGTGGGATTGGTGTACTGATCATTACCTGAAAGTATCATCAAGATTGGGTGAAGAAGTGTTTGCTGAGATTTCAGGCAACTCGTAGTTTTTAGAAGCTTGGCAGGCCCTTTCCATGAAAGTGATTCTCGCCAGTCTCTGCTTAGTGCTACATCAACAGCAAACAAACCATAGAGCTAGAACTCAAAACTGCTTTATTGTGTCAAGTTTCAAACAGATAGCTAAAACCGTGTTTGATTTAGAGTTCCAAATACATGTATCCCTATAGGAGAAAACAGAGTGAAACCTCAAAATGAAACCGGTTACTGCAAAGGAATCGTTTAACGTAGAGGAACGAAATTGGGCGAGCCAAGTGGGCTTGGTGTACTGATCATTACCTTAAAGTATCATCAAGATTGGGTGAAAAAGTGTTTGCTGAGATTTCAGGCAACTCGTAGTTTTTTAGAAGCTTGGCAGGCCCTTTCCATGAAAGTGATTCTCGCCAGTCTCTGCTTAGGGCTACATCAACAGCAAACAAACCATAGAGATAGAACTTGAAACTGCTTTACTGTGTCAAGTTTCAAAGTGCTAGCACAAACCGTGTTTGATTTAGAGTTCCAAATACATGTATCCCTATAGTAGAAAACAGAGTGTAACCTCAAAATGAAACCGGTTACTGCCAACGAACGGTTTAACCTAGAAGAACAAAATTTGGCGAGCCAAGTGGGTTTGGTGTACTGATCATTACCTGAAAGTATCATCAAGATTGGGTGAAAAAGTGTTTGCTGAGATTTCTGGCAACTCGTAGTTTTTTGGAAGCTTGGCAGGCCCTTTCCATGAAAGTGATTCTCGCCAGTCTCTGCTTAGGGCTACATCAACAGCAAACAAACCATAGAGATAGAACTTGAAACTGCTTTATTGTGTCAAGTTTCAAAGAGCTAGCACAAACCGTGTTTGATTTAGAGTTCCAAATACATGAATCCCTATAAAAGAAAACAGAGTGAAACCTCAAAATGAAACCGCTTACTGCCAACGAAAGATTTAACCTAGAAGAAGGAAATTTGGCAAGCCAAGTGGGATTGGTGTATTGATCATTACCAGAAAATATCATCAAGATTGGGTGAAAAAGTGTTTTCTGAGATTTCAGGCAACTCGTAGTTTTTTGGAAGCTTGGCAGGCCCTTTCCATGAAAGTGATTCTTGCCAGTCTCTACTTAGGGCTACATCAACAGCAAACAAACCATAGAGATAGAACTTGAAACTGCTTTATTGTGTCAAGTTTCAAAGAGCTAGCACAAACCGTGTTTGATTTAGAGTTCCAAATACATGTATCCCTATAGGAGAAAACAGAGTGAAACCTCAAAATGAAACCGGTTACTGCCAACGAACGGTTTAACCTAGAAGAACGAAATTTGGCGAGCCATGTGGGCTTGGTGTACTGATTACCTGAAAGTATCATCAAGATTGGGTGAAAAAGTGTATGCTAGATTTCAGGCAACTCGTAGTTTTTTGGAAGCTTGGCAACCCCTTTCCATGAAAGTGACTCTCGCCAGTCTCTGCTTAGGGCTACATCAACAACAAACAAACCATAGAGATAGAACTTGAAACTGCTTTATTGTGTCAAGTTTCAAAGAGCTAGCACAAACCGTGTTTGATTTAGAGTTCCAAATACATGTATCCCTATAGGAGAAAACAGAGTGTAACCTCAAAATGAAACCGGTTACTGCCAACGAGCGGTTTTACCTACAAAAACAAAATTTGGCGAGCCAAGTGGGCTTGGCGTACTTGATCATTACCTGAAAGTATCATCAAGATTGGGTGGCAAAGTGTTTGCTGCCATTTCAGTCAACTCGTAGTTTTTGGAAGCTTGGCAGGCCCTTTCCATGAAAGTTATTCTCGCCAGTCTCTGCTTAGGGCTACATCAACAGCAAACAAACCATAGAGCTAGAACTTGAAACTGCTTTATTGTGTCAAGTTTCAAAGAGCTAGCACAAACGGTGTTTGATTTAGAGTTCCAAATACATGTATCCCTTTAGGAGAAAACAGAGTGAAACCTCAAAATGAAACCGGTTACTGCCAACAAACTGTTTAACCTAGAAGAACGAAATTGGGCGAGCGAAGTGTGCTTGGTGTACTGATCATTACCTGAAAGTATCATCAAGATTGGGAAAAAAAGTGTTTGCTGAGATTTCAGGCAACTCGTAGATTTTTGGAAGCTTGGCAGGCCCTTTCCATGAAAGTGATTCTCACCAGTCTCTGCTTAGGGCTACATCAACAGCAAACAAACCATAGAGATAGAACTTGAAACTGCTTTACTGTGTCAAGTTTCAAAGTGCTAGCACAAACCGTGTTTGATTTAGAGTTCCAAATACATGTATCCATATAGTAGAAAACAGAGTGTAACCTCAAAATGAAACCGGTTACTGCCAACGAACGGTTTAACCTAGAAGAACGAAATTTGGCGAGCCAAGTGGGCTTGGTGTACTGATCATTACCTGAAAGTATCATCAAGATTGGGTGACAAAGTGTTTGCTGAGATTTCAGGCAACTCGTAGTTTTTTGGAAGCTTGGCAGGCCCTTTCCATGAAAGTGATTCTCGCCAGTCTCTGCTTAGGGCTACATCAACAGCAAACAAACCATAGAGATAGCACTTGAAACTGCTTTATTGTGTCAAGTTTCAAAGAGCTAGCACAAACCGTGTTTGATTTAGAGTTCCAAATACATGTATCCCTATAGGAGAAAACAGAGTGAAACCTCAAAATGAAACCGGTTACTGCCAACGAACGGTTTCACCTAGAAGAACCAAATTTGGCGAGCCAAGTGGGATTGGTGTACTGATCATTACCTGAAAGTATCATCAAGTTTGGGTGAAAAAGTGTTTGCCGAGATTTCAGGCAACTCGTAGTTTTTTGGAAGCTTGGCAGGCCCTTTCCATGAAAGTGATTCTCGCCAGTCTCTGCTTAGGGCTACTTCAACAGCAAACAAACCATAGAGATAGAACTTGAAACTACTTTATTGTGTCAAGTTTCAAAGAGCTAGAACAAACCGTGTTTGATTTAGAGTTCCAAATACATGTATCCCTATAGGAGAAAACAGAGTGAAACCTCAAAATGAAACCGGTTACTGCCAACGAACAATTTAACCTAGAAGAACGAAATTTGGCGAGCCAAGTCGGATTGGTGTACTGATCATTACATGAAAGTATCATCAAGATTGGGTGAAAAAGTGTTTGCTGAGATTTCAGGCAACTCGTAGTTTTTGGAAGCTTGGCAGGCCATATCCAATAGGAGAAAACAAGAGTGTAACCTCAAAATGAAACCGGTTACTGCGAAAGAACGGTTTAACCTAGAAGAACAAAATTTGGCGAGCCAATGGGCGTGATGTACTGATCATTACCTGAAAGTATCATCAAGATTGGGTGAAAAAGTGTTTGCTGAGATTTCAGGCAACTCGTAGTTTTTGGAAGCGTGGCAGGCCCTTTCCAATAGGAGAAAACAGAGTGAAACCTCAAAATGAAACCGGTTACTGCCAACGAACGGTTTCACCTAGAAGAACGAAATTTGGCGAGCCAAGTGACCTTGGTGTACTGATCATTACCTGAAAGTATCATCAAGATTGGGTGAAAAAGTGTTTGCTGAGATTTCAGGCAACTCGTAGTTTTTTAGAAGCTTGGCAGGCCCTTTCCATGAAAGTGATTCTCGCCAGTCTCTGCTTAGGGCTACATCAACAGCAAACAAACCATAGAGATAGAACTTGAAACTGCTTTACTGTGTCAAGTTTCAAAGTGCTAGCACAAACCGTGTTTGATTTAGAGTTCCAAATACATGTATCCCTATAGTAGAAAACAGAGTGTAACCTCAAAATGAAACCGGTTACTGCCAACGAACGGTTTAACCTAGAAGAACGAAATTTGGCGAGCCAAGTGGGTTTGGTGTACTGATCATTACCTGAAAGTATCATCAAGATTGGGTGAAAAAGTGTTTGCTGAGATTTCTGGCAACTCGTAGTTTTTTGGAAGCTTGGCAGGCCCTTTCCATGAAAGTGATTCTCGCCAGTCTCTGCTTAGGGCTACATCAACAGCAAACAAACCATAGAGATAGAACTTGAAACTGCTTTATTGTGTCAAGTTTCAAAGAGCTAGCACAAACCGTGTTTGATTTAGAGTTCCAAATACATGAATCCCTATAAAAGAAAACAGAGTGAAACCTCAAAATGAAACCGCTTACTGCCAACGAAAGATTTAACCTAGAAGAAGGAAATTTGGCAAGCCAAGTGGGATTGGTGTATTGATCATTACCAGAAAATATCATCAAGATTGGGTGAAAAAGTGTTTTCTGAGATTTCAGGCAACTCGTAGTTTTTTGGAAGCTTGGCAGGCCCTTTCCATGAAAGTGACTCTCGCCAGTCTCTGCTTAGGGCTACATCAACAACAAACAAACCATAGAGATAGAACTTGAAACTGCTTTATTGTGTCAAGTTTCAAAGAGCTAGCACAAACCGTGTTTGATTTAGAGTTCCAAATACATGTATCCCTATAGGAGAAAACAGAGTGTAACCTCAAAATGAAACCGGTTACTGCCAACGAGCGGTTTAACCTACAAAAACAAAATTTGGCGAGCCAAGTGGGCTTGGCGTACTGATCATTACCTGAAAGTATCATCAAGATTGGGTGGCAAAGTGTTTGCTGACATTTCAGGCAACTCATAGTTTTTGGAAGCTTGGCAGGCCCTTTCCATGAAAGTTATTCTCGCCAGTCTCTGCTTAGGGCTACATCAACAGCAAACAAACCATAGAGCTAGAACTTGAAACTGCTTTATTGTGTCAAGTTTCAAAGAGCTAGCACAAACGGTGTTTGATTTAGAGTTCCAAATACATGTATCCCTTTAGGAGAAAACAGAGTGAAACCTCAAAATGAAACCGGTTACTGCCAACAAACTGTTTAACCTAGAAGAACGAAATTGGGCGAGCGAAGTGGGCTTGGTGTACTGATCATTACCTGAAAGTATCATCAAGATTGGGAAAAAAAGTGTTTGCTGAGATTTCAGGCAACTCGTAGATTTTTGGAAGCTTGGCAGGCCCTTTCCATGAAAGTGATTCTCACCAGTCTCTGCTTAGGGCTACATCAACAGGAAACAAACCATAGAGATAGAACTTGAAACTGCTTTACTGTGTCAAGTTTCAAAGTGCTAGCACAAACCGTGTTTGATTTAGAGTTCCAAATACATGTATCCCTATAGGAGAAAACAGAGTGTAACCTCAAAATGAAACCGGTTACTGCCAACGAACGGTTTAACCTAGAAGAACGAAATTTGGCGAGCCAAGTGGGCTTGGTGTACTGATCATTACCTGAAAGTATCATCAAGATTGGGTGACAAAGTGTTTGCTGAGATTTCAGGCAACTCGTAGTTTTTTGGAAGCTTGGCAGGCCCTTTCCATGAAAGTGATTCTCGCCAGTCTCTGCTTAGGGCTACATCAACAGCAAACAAACCATAGAGATAGCACTTGAAACTGCTTTATTGTGTCAAGTTTCAAAGAGCTAGCACAAACCGTGTTTGATTTAGAGTTCCAAATACATGTATCCCTATAGGAGAAAACAGAGTGAAACCTCAAAATGAAACCGGTTACTGCCAACGAACGGTTTCACCTAGAAGAACCAAATTTGGCGAGCCAAGTGGGATTGGTGTACTGATCATTACCTGAAAGTATCATCAAGTTTGGGTGAAAAAGTGTTTGCCGAGATTTCAGGCAACTCGTAGTTTTTTGGAAGCTTGGCAGGCCCTTTCCATGAAAGTGATTCTCGCCAGTCTCTGCTTAGGGCTACTTCAACAGCAAACAAACCATAGAGATAGAACTTGAAACTACTTTATTGTGTCAAGTTTCAAAGAGCTAGAACAAACCGTGTTTGATTTAGAGTTCCAAATACATGTATCCCTATAGGAGAAAACAGAGTGAAACCTCAAAATGAAACCGGTTACTGCCAACGAACAATTTAACCTAGAAGAACGAAATTTGGCGAGCCAAGTCGGATTGGTGTACTGATCATTACCTGAAAGTATCATCAAGATTGGGTGAAAAAGTGTTTGCTGAGATTTCAGGCAACTCGTAGTTTTTGGAAGCTTGGCAGGCCATATCCAATAGGAGAAAACAAGAGTGTAACCTCAAAATGAAACCGGTTACTGCGAAAGAACGGTTTAACCTAGAAGAACAAAATTTGGCGAGCCAATGGGCGTGATGTACTGATCATTACCTGAAAGTATCATCAAGATTGGGTGAAAAAGTGTTTGCTGAGATTTCAGGCAACTCGTAGTTTTTGGAAGCGTGGCAGGCCCTTTCCAATAGGAGAAAACAGAGTGAAACCTCAAAATGAAACCGGTTACTGCCAACGAACGGTTTCACCTAGAAGAACGAAATTTGGCGAGCCAAGTGACCTTGGTGTACTGATCATTACCTGAAAGTATCATCAAGATTGGGTGAAAAAGTGTTTGCTGAGATTTCAGGCAACTCGTAGTTTTTTAGAAGCTTGGCAGGCCCTTTCCATGAAAGTGATTCTCGCCAGTCTCTGCTTAGGGCTACATCAACAGCAAACAAACCATAGAGATAGAACTTGAAACTGCTTTACTGTGTCAAGTTTCAAAGTGCTAGCACAAACCGTGTTTGATTTAGAGTTCCAAATACATGTATCCCTATAGTAGAAAACAGAGTGTAACCTCAAAATGAAACCGGTTACTGCCAACGAACGGTTTAACCTAGAAGAACGAAATTTGGCGAGCCAAGTGGGTTTGGTGTACTGATCATTACCTGAAAGTATCATCAAGATTGGGTGAAAAAGTGTTTGCTGAGATTTCTGGCAACTCGTGGTTTTTTGGAAGCTTGGCAGGCCCTTTCCATGAAAGTGATTCTCGCCAGTCTCTGCTTAGGGCTACATCAACAGCAAACAAACCATAGAGATAGAACTTGAAACTGCTTTATTGTGTCAAGTTTCAAAGAGCTAGCACAAACCGTGTTTGATTTAGAGTTCCAAATACATGAATCCCTATAAAAGAAAACAGAGTGAAACCTCAAAATGAAACCGCTTACTGCCAACGAAAGATTTAACCTAGAAGAAGGAAATTTGGCAAGCCAAGTGGGATTGGTGTATTGATCATTACCAGAAAATATCATCAAGATTGGGTGAAAAAGTGTTTTCTGAGATTTCAGGCAACTCGTAGTTTTTTGGAAGCTTGGCAGGCCCTTTCCATGAAAGTGACTCTCGCCAGTCTCTGCTTAGGGCTACATCAACAGCAAACAAACCATAGAGATAGAACTTGAAACTGCTTTATTGTGTCAAGTTTCAAACTGCTAGCACAAACTGTGTTTGATTTAGAGTTCGAAATACATGTATCCCTATAGGAGAAAAGAGAGTGAAACCTAAAAATGAAAACGGTTACTGCAAACGAACGGTTTAACCTAGAAGAATGAAACTTGGTGAGCCAAGTGGGATTGGTGTACTGATCATTACCTGAAAGAATCATCAAGATTGGGTGAAAAAATGTTTGCTGAGATTTCAGGCAAATTGTAGTATTTTGGAAGCTTGGCAACCCCTTTCCATGAAAGTGATTTTGTCGAGTCTCTGCTTAGGGCTACATCAACAGCAAACAAACCATAGAGATAGAACTTGAAACTGCTTTATTGTGTCAAGTTTCAAACTGCTAGCACAAACCGAGTTTGATTTAGAGTTCGAAATACATGTATTCCTATAGGAGAAAATAGAGTGAAACCTAAAAATGAAAACGGTTACTGCAAACGAACGGTTTAACCTAGAAGAATGAAACTTGGTGAGCCAAGTGGGATTGGTGTACTCATCATTCCCTGAAAGAATCATCAAGATTGGGTGAAAAAATGTTTGCTGAGATTTCAGGAAAATCGTAGTTTTTTGGAAGCTTGGCAACCCCTTTCCATGAAAGTGATTTTCTCCAGTCTCTGCTTAGGGCTACATCAACAGCAAACAAACCATAGAGTTAGAACTTGAAACTGCTTTATTGTGTCAAGTTTCAAACTGCTAGCACAAACCGTGTTTGATTTGGAGTTCGAAATACATGTATCCCTATAGGAGAAAACAGAGTGAAACTTAAAATTAAAACGGTTACTGCAAACGAACGGTTTAACCTAAAAGAATGAAACTTGGTGAGCCAAGTGGGATTGGTGTACTGATCATTACTGAAAGAATCATCAAGATTGGTAGAAAAAATGTTTGCTGAGATTTCAGGCAAATCGTAGTTTTTTGGAAGCTTGGCAACCCCTTTCCATGAAAGTGATTTTCTCCAGTGTCAGCTTAGGGCTACATCAACAGCAATCAAACCATAGAGATAGAACTTGAAACTTCTTTATTGTGTCAAGTTTCAAACTGCTAGCACAAACCGTGTTTTATTTACAGTTCGAAATACATGTATCCCTATAGGAGAAAAGAGAGTGAAACCAAAAATGAAAAAGGTTACTGCAAACGAACGGTTTAACCTAGAAGAAAGAAACTTGGTGAGCCAAGTGGGATTGGTGTACTGATCATTACCTGAAAGAATCATCAAGATTGCGTGAAAAAATGATTGCTGAGATTTCAGGCAAATCGTAGTTTTTTGGAAGCTTGGAAACCCCTTTCCATGAAAGTTATTTTCTCCAGTCTCTGCTTAGGGCTACATCAACAGCAAACAAACCCTAGAGATAGAACTTGAAACTGCTTTATTGTGTCAAGTTTCAAACTGCTAGCACAAACCGAGTTTGATTTAGAGTTCGAAATACATGTATCCCTATAGGAGAAAACAGAGTGAAACCTAAAAATGAAAACGGTTACTGCAAATGAACGGTTTCACCTAGAAGAATGAAACTTGGTGAGCCAAGTGGGATTGGTGTACTGATCATTACCTGAAAGAATCATCAAGATTGGGTGAAAAAATGTTTACTGAGATTTCAGGCAAATTGTAGTTTTTTGGAAGCTTGGCAACCCCTTTCCATGAAATTGATTTTCTCCAGTCTGTGCTTAGGGCTACATCAACAGCAAACAAAACATACAGATAGAACTTGAAACTCCTTTATTTTGTCAAGTTTCAAACTGCTAGCACAAACCGTGTTTGATTTCGAGTTCGAAATACATGTATCCCTATAGGAGAAAACAGAGTGAAACCTAAAAATGAAAACTGTTACTGCAAACGAACGGTTTAACCTAGAGAAATGAAACTTGGTGAGCCAAGTGGGATTGATGTACTGATCATTACCTAAAAGATTCATCAAGATTGTGTGAAAAAATGTTTGCTGAGATTTCAGGCAAATTGTAGTTTTTTGGAAGACTGGCAACCCCTTTCCATGAAAGTGATTTTCTCCAGTCTCTGCTTAGGGCTTCATCAACAGCAAACAAACCATAGAGATAGAACTTGAAACTGCTTTATTGTGTCAAGTTTCAAACTGCTAGCACAAACCGAGTTTGATTTAGAGTTCGAAATACATGTATTCCTATAGGAGAAAACAGAGTGAAACTTAAAATTAAAACGGTTACTGCAAACGAACGGTTTAACCTAAAAGAATGAAACTTGGTGAGCCAAGTGGGATTGGTGTACTGATCATTACTGAAAGAATCATCAAGATTGGGTGAAAAAATGTTTGCTGAGATTTCAGGCAAATCGTAGTTTTTTTGAAGCTTGGCAACCCCTTTCCATGAAAGTGATTTTCTCCAGTCTCAGCTTAGGGCTACATCAACAGCAATCAAACCATAGAGATAGAACTTGAAACTTCTTTATTGTGTCAAGTTTCAAACTGCTAGCACAATCCGTGTTTGATTTAGAGTTCGAAATACATGTATCCCTATAGGAGAAAACAGAGTGAAACCTAAAAATGAAAACGGTTACTGCAAACGAACGGTTTAACCTAGAGAAACGAAACTTGGTAAGCCAAGTGGGATTGATGTACTGATCATTACCTAAAAGATTCAGCAAGATTGTGTGAAAAAATGTTTGCTGAGATTTCAGGCAAATTGTAGTTTTTTGGAAGCTTGGCAACCCCTTTCCATGAAAGTGATTTTCTCCAGTCTCTTCTTAGGGCTACATCAACAGCAAACAAACCATACAGATAGAACTTGAAACTGCTTTATTGTGTCAAGTTTCAAATTGCTAGCACAAACCGAGTTTGATTTAGAGTTCGAAATACATATATTCCTATAGGTGAAACCAGAGTGAAACCTAAAAATGAAAGCGGTTACTGCAAACGAACGGTTTATCCTAGAGAAACGAAACTTGGTGAGCCAAGTAGGATTGATGTACTGATCATTACCTAAAAGATTCATCAAGATTGGGTGAAAAAATGTTTGCTGAGATTTCAGGCAAATTGTAGTTTTTGGAAGCTTGGCAACCCCTTTCAATGAAAGTGATTTTCTCCAGTCTGTGCTTAGGGCTACATCAACAGCAAACAAACCACAGAGATAGAACTTGAAACTGCTTTATTGTGTCAAGTTTCAAACTGCTAGCACAAACCGAGTTTGATTTAGAGTTCGAAATACATGTATTCCTATAGGAGAAAACAGAGTGAAACCTAAAAATAAAAACTGTTACTTCAACGAACGGTTTAACCTAGAGAAACGAAACTAGGTGAGCCAAGTGGGATTGATGTACTGATCATTACCTAAAAGATTCATCAAGATTGTGTGAAAAAATGTTTGCTGACATTTCAGGCAAATCGTAGTTTTTTGGAAGCTTGGCAACCCCTTTCCATGAAATTGATTTTCTCCAGTCTGTGCTTAGGGCTACATCAACAGCAAACAAACCATAGAGATAGAACGTGAAACTGCTTTATTGTGTCAAGTTGCAAACTACTAGCACAAACCTTGTTTGATTTAGAGTTCGAAATACATGTATTCCTATAGGAGAAAACAGAGGAAACCTAAAAATGAAAACGGTTACTGCAAACGAACGGTTTAACCTAGAAGAATGAAACTATGTGAGCCAAGTGGGATTGGTGTACTGATCATTACCTGAAAGAATCATCAAGATTGGGTGAAAAAAATGTTTGCTGAGATTTCAGGCAAGTCTTAGTTTTTTGGAAGCTTTGCAACCCCTTTCCATGAAAGTGATTTTCTCCAGTCTCTGCTTAGGGCTACATCAACAGCAAACAAACAATAGAGATAGAACATGAAACTGCTTTTTTGTGTCAAGTTTCAAACTGCTAGCACAAACCGTTTTTGATTTCGAGTTCGAAATACATGTATCCCTATAGGAGAAAACAGAGTGAAACCTCAAAATGAAACCGGTTACTGCAAACGAACGGTTTAACCTAGAGAAACGAAACTTGGTGAGCCAAGTGGGATTGATGTACTGATCATTACCTAAAAGATTCATCAAGATTGTGTGAAAAAATGTTTGCTGAGATTTCAGGCAAATCGTAGTTTTTTGGAAGCTTGGCAACCCCTTTCCATGAAAGTGATTTTCTCCAGTCTGTGCTTAGGGCTACATCAACAGCAAACAAACCATAGAGATAGAACTTGAAACTGCTTTATTGTGTCAAGTTTCAAACTGCTAGCACAAACCCGTGTTTGATTTCGAGTTCGAAATACATGTATTCCTATAGGAGAAAACAGAGGGAAACCTAAAAATGAATACGTTTACTGCAAACGAACGGTTTAACCTAGAAGAATGAAACTATGTGAGCCAAGTGGGATTGGTGTACTGATCATTACCTGAAAGAATCATCAAGATTGGGAGAAAAAATGTTTGCTGAGATTTCAGGCAAATCGTAGTTTTTTGGAAGCTTGGCAACCCCTTTCCATGAAAGTGATTTTCTCCAGTCTCTGCTTAGGACTACATCAACAGCAAACAAACCATAGAGATAGAACTTGAAACTCCTTTATTGTGTCAAGTTTCAAACTGCTAGCACAAACCGTGTTTGATTTAGAGTTCGAAATACATGTATCCCTATAGGAGAAAACAGAGGGAAACCTAAAAATGAATACGTTTACTGCAAACGAACGGTTTAACCTAGAAGAATGAAACTTGGTGAGCCAAGTGGGATTGGTGTACTGATCATTACCTGAAAGAATCATCAAGATTGGGTGAAAAAATGTTTGCTGAGATTTCAGGCAAATCGTGTTTTTTTGGAAGCTTGGCAACACCTTTCCATAAAAGTGATTTTGTCCAGTCTCTGCTTAGGGCTACATCAACAGCAAAAAAACCATAGAGATACAACTTGAAACTGCTTTATTGTGTCAAGTTTCAAAATGCTAGCACAAACCGAGTTTGATTTAGAGTTCGAAATACATGTATCCCTATAGGAGAAAACAGAGTGAAACCTAAAAATGAAAACGGTTACTGCAAACGAACGGTTTAACCTAGAGAAACGAAACTTGTTGAGCCAAGTGGGATTGATGTACTGATCATTACCTAAAAGATTCATCAAGATTGTGTGAAAAAATGTTTGCTGAGATTTCAGGCAAATCGTAGTTTTTTGGAAGCTTGGCAACCCTTTTCCATGAAAGTGATTTTCTCCAGTCTGTGCTTAGGGCTACATCAACAGCAAACAAACCATAGAGATAGAACTTGAAACTGCTTTCTTGTGTCAAGTTTAAAACTGCTAGCACAAACCGTGTTTGATTTCGAGTTCGAAATACATGTATCCTTATAGGAGAAATGAGAGTGAAACCTAAAAATGAAAACGGTTACTGCAAACGAACGGTTTAACCTAGAAGAATGAAAAACTATGTGAGCCAAGTGGGATTGGTGTACTGATCATTACCTGAAAGAATCATCAAGATTGGGTGAAAAAATGTTTGCTGAGATTTCAGGCAAATCGTAGTTTTTTGGAAGCTTGGCAACCCCTTTCCATGAAAGTGATTTTCTTCAGTCTCTGCTTAGGGCTACATCAACAGCAAACAAACCATACAGAGAGAACTTGAAACTGCTTTATTTTGTCAAGTTTCAAACTGCTAGCACAAACCGTGTTTGATTTCGAGTTTGAAATACATGTATCCCTATAGGAGAAAAGAGAGTGAAACCTAAAAATGAAAACGGTTACTGCAAACGAACGGTTTAACCTAGAAGAATGAAACGTGGTGAGCCAAGTGGGATTGGTGTACTGATCATTACCTGAAAGAATCATCAAGATTGGGTGAAAAAATTTTTGCTGAGATTTCAGGCAAATCGTAGTTTTTGGAAGCTTGGCAAACCCTTTCCATGAAAGTGATTTGTCCAGTCTCTGCTTAGGGCTACATCAACAGCAAACAAACCATAGAGATAGAACTTGAAACTGCTTTATTTTGTCAAGTTTCAAACTGCTAGCACAAACCGTGTTTGATTTCGAGTTCGAAATACATGTATCCCTATAGGAGAAAACAGAGTGAAACCTAAAAATGAAAACGGTTACTGCAAACGAACGGTTTAACCTAGAAGAATGAAACTTGGTGAGCCAAGTGGGATTGGTGTACTGATCATTACTTGAAAGAATCATCAAGATTGGGTGAAAAAATATTTGCTGAGATTTCAGGCAAATCGTAGTTTTTTGGAAGCTTGGCAACCACTTTCCATGAAAGTGATTTTCTCCAGTCTCTGCTTAGGGCTACATCAACAGCAAACAATCCATAGAGATAGAACTTGAAACTGCTTTATTGTGTCAAGTTTCAAACTGCTAGCACAAATCGAGTTTGATTTAGAGTTCGAAATACATGTATTCCTATAGGAGAAAACAGAGTGAAACCTAAAAATGAAAACGGTTACTGCAAACGAACGGTTTAACCTAGAAAAATGAAACTTGGTGAGCCAAGTGGGATTGGTGTACTGATCATTACCTGAAAGAATCATCAAGATTGGGTGAAAAAATGTTTGCTGAGATTTCAGGCAAATCGTAGTTTTTTGGAAGCTTGGCAACCCGTTTCCATGAAAGTGATTTTGTCCAGTCTCTCCTTAGGGCTACATCAACAGCAAACAAACCATACAGATAGAACTTGAAACTCCTTTATTGTGTCAGGTATCAAACTGCTATCACAAACCGTGTTTGATTTCGAGTTCGAAATACATGTATCCCTATAGGAGAAAACAGAGTGAAACCTAAAAATGAAATCGGTTACTGCAAACGAAAGGTTAACCTAGAGAAACGAAACTTGGTTAGCCAAGTAGGATTGATGTAGTGATCATTACCTAAAGATTCATCAAGATTGTGTGAAAAAATGTTTGCTGAGATTTCAGGAAAATTGTAGTTTTTTGGAAGCTTGGCAACCACTTTCCATGAAAGTGATTTTCTCCAGTCTGTGCTGAGGGCTACATCAACAGCAAAAAAAACCATAGAGATAGAACTTGAAACTGCTTTATTGTGTCAAGTTTCAAACTGCTAGCACAAACCGTGTTTGATTTCGAGTTCGAAATACATGTATTCCTATAGGAGAAAACAGAGGGAAACCTAAAAATGAAAACGTTTACTGCAAACGAACGGTTTAACCTAGAAGAATGAAACTTGGTGAGCCAAGTGGGATTGGTGTACTGATCATTACCTGAAAGAATCATCAAGATTGGGAGAAAAAATGTTTGCTGAGATTTCAGGCAAATCGTAGTTTTTTGGAAGCTTGGCAACCCCTTTCCATGAAAGTGATTTTCTCCAGTCTCTGCTTAGGGCTACATCAACAGCAAACAAACCATAGAGATAGAACTTGAAACTGCTTTATTGTGTCAAGTTTCAAACTGCTAGCACAAACCGTGTTTGATTTAGAGTTCGAAATACATGTATCTCTATAGGAGAAAACAGAGTGAAACCTAAAAATGAAAACAGTTACTGCAATCGAAAGGGTTAACCTAGAAGAATGAAACTTGGTGAGCCAAGTGGGATTGGTGTACTGATCATTACCTGAACGAATCATCAAGATTGGGTGAAAAAATGTTTACTGAGATTTTCAGGCAAATCGTAGTTTTTTGGAAGCTTGGCAACCCCTTTCCATGAAAGTGATTTTGTCCAGTTTCTGCTTAGGGTACATCAACAGCAAACAAACCATAGAGATAGAACTTGAAACTGCTTTATTGTGTCAAGTTTCAAAATGCTAGCACAAACCGAGTTTGATTTAGAGTTCGAAATACATGTATCCCTATAGGAGAAAACAGAGTGAAACCTAAAAATGAAAACGGTTACTGCAAACGAACGGTTTAACCTAGAGAAATGAAACTTGTTGAGCCAAGTGGGATTGATGTACTGATCATTACCTAAAAGATTCACAAAGATTGTGTGAAAAAATGTTTGCTGAGATTTCAGGCAAATTGTAGTTTTTTGGAAGCTTGGCAACCTATTTCCATGAAAGTGATTTTCTCCAGTCTGTGCTTAGGGCTACATCAACAGCAAACAAACCATAGAGATAGAACTTGAAACTGCTTTATTGTGTCAAGTTTCAAACTGCTAGCACAAACCGAGTTTGATTTAGAGTTCGAAATACATGTATTCCTATAGGAGAAAACAGAGTGAAACCTAAAAATGAAAACAGTTACTGCAAACGAACGGTTTAACCTAGAGAAACGAAACTTGGTGAGCCAAGTGGGATTGATGTACTGATCATTACCTGAAAGAATCATCAAGATTGTGTGAAAAAATGTTTGCTGAGATTTCAGGCAAATCATAGTTTTTGGAAGCTTGGCAACGCCTTTCCATGAAAGTTATTTTGTCCAGTTTCTCCTTAGGGCTACATCAACAGCAAACAAACCATAGAGATAGAACTTGAAACTGCTTTATTGTGTCAAGTTTCAAACTGCTAGCACAAACCGAGTTTGATTTAGAGTTCGAAATACATTTATTTTTATAGGAGAAAACAGAGTGAAACCTAAAAATGAAAACGGCTACTGCAAACGAACTGTTTAACCTAGAAGAATGAAACTATGTGAGCCATGTGGGATTGGTGTACTGATCATTACCTGAAAGAATCATCAAGATTGGTTGAAAAAATGTTTCCTGAGATTTCAGGCAAATCGTAGTTTTTTGGAAGCTTGGCAACCCCTTTCCATGAAAGTGATTTTCTGCAGTCTGTGCTTAGGGCTACATCAACAGCAAAGAAACCATAGAGATAGAACTTGAAACTGCTTTATTGTGTCAAGTTTCAAACTGCTAGCACAAACCGTGTTTGATTTAGAGTTCGAAATACATGTATCCCTATAGGAGAAAAGAGAGTGAAACCTAAAAATGAAAACGGTTACTGCAAAGGAACGGTTTAACCTAGAAGAATGAAACTTGGTGAGCCAAGTGGGATCGGTGTACTGATCCTTACATGAAAGAATCATCAAGATTGGGTGAAAAAATGTTTGCTGAGATTTCAGGCAAATCGTAGTTTTTTGGAAGCTTGGCAAACCCTTTCCATGAAAGTGATTTTGTCCAGTCTCTGCTTAGGGCTACATCAACAGCAAACAAACCATAGAGATAGAACTTGAAACTGCTTTATTGTGTCAAGTTTCAAACTGCTAGCACAAATCGAGTTTGATTTAGAGTTCGAAATACATGTATTCCTATAGGAGAAAACAGAGTGAAACCTAAAAATGAAAACGGTTACTGCAAACGAACGGTTTAACCTAGAAAAATGAAACTTGGTGAGCCAAGTGGGATTGGTGTACTGATCATTACCTGAAAGAATCATCAAGATTGGGTGAAAAAATGTTTGCTGAGATTTCAGGCAAATCGTAGTTTTTTGGAAGCTTGGCAACCCGTTTCCATGAAAGTGATTTTGTCCAGTCTCTCCTTAGGGCTACATCAACAGCAAACAAACCATACAGATAGAACTTGAAACTCCTTTATTGTGTCAAGTATCAAACTGCTATCACAAACCGTGTTTGATTTCGAGTTCGAAATACATGTATCCCTATAGGAGAAAACAGAGTGAAACCTAAAAATGAAATCGGTTACTGCAAACGAAAGGTTAACCTAGAGAAACGAAACTTGGTGAGCCAAGTAGGATTGATGTAGTGATCATTACCTAAAGATTCATCAAGATTGTGTGAAAAAATGTTTGCTGAGATTTCAGGAAACTTGTAGTTTTTTGGAAGCTTGGCAACCACTTTCCATGAAAGTGATTTTCTCCAGTCTGTGCTGAGGGCTACATCAACAGCAAAAAAAACCATAGAGATAGAACTTGAAACTGCTTTATTGTGTCAAGTTTCAAACTGCTAGCACAAACCGTGTTTGATTTCGAGTTCGAAATACATGTATTCCTATAGGAGAAAACAGAGGGAAACCTAAAAATGAAAACGTTTACTGCAAACGAACGGTTTAACCTAGAAGAATGAAACATGGTGAGCCAAGTGGGATTGGTGTACTGATCATTACCTGAAAGAATCATCAAGATTGGGAGAAAAAATGTTTGCTGAGATTTCAGGCAAATCGTAGTTTTTTGGAAGCTTGGCAACCCCTTTCCATGAAAGTGATTTTCTCCAGTCTCTGCTTAGGGCTACATCAACAGCAAACAAACCATAGAGATAGAACTTGAAACTGCTTTATTGTGTCAAGTTTCAAACTGCTAGCACAAACCGTGTTTGACTTAGAGTTCGAAATACTTGTATCTCTATAGGAGAAAACAGAGTGAAACCTAAAAATGAAAACAGTTACTGCAATCGAAAGGGTTAACCTAGAAGAATGAAACTTGGTGAGCCAAGTGGGATTGGTGTACTGATCCTTACCTGAAAGAATCATCAAGATTGGGTGAAAAAATGTTTACTGAGATTTCAGGCAAATCGTAGTTTTTTGGAAGCTTGGCAACCCCTTTCCATGAAAGTGATTTTGTCCAGTTTCTGCTTAGGGTACATCAACAGCAAACAAACCATAGAGATAGAACTTGAAACTTCTTTATTGTGTCAAGTTTCAAAATGCTAGCACAAACCGAGTTTGATTTAGAGTTCGAAATACATGTATCCCTATAGGAGAAAACAGAGTGAAACCTAAAAATGAAAACGGTTACTGCAAACGAACGGTTTAACCTAGAGAAATGAAACTTGTTGAGCCAAGTGGGATTGATGTACTGATCATTACCTAAAAGATTCACAAAGATTGTGTGAAAAAATGTTTGCTGAGATTTCAGGCAAATTGTAGTTTTTTGGAAGCTTGGCAACCTATTTCCATGAAAGTGATTTTCTCCAGTCTGTGCTTAGGGCTACATCAACAGCAAACAAACCATAGAGATAGAACTTGAAACTGCTTTATTGTGTCAAGTTTCAAACTGCTAGCACAAACCGAGTTTGATTTAGAGTTCAAAATACATGTATTCCTATAGGAGAAAACAGAGTGAAACCTAAAAATGAAAACAGTTACTGCAAACGAACGGTTTAACCTAGAGAAACGAAACTTGGTGAGCCAAGTGGGATTGATGTACTGATCATTACCTGAAAGAATCATCAAGATTGTGTGAAAAAATGTTTGCTGAGATTTCAGGCAAATCATAGTTTTTGGAAGCTTGGCAACGCCTTTCCATGAAAGTAATTTTGTCCAGTTTCTCCTTAGGGCTACATCAACAGCAAACAAACCATAGAGATAGAACTTGAAACTGCTTTATTGTGTCAAGTTTCAAACTGCTAGCACAAACCGAGTTTGATTTAGAGTTCGAAATACATTTATTTTTATAGGAGAAAACAGAGTGAAACCTAAAAATGAAAACGGCTACTGCAAACGAACTGTTTAACCTAGAAGAATGAAACTATGTGAGCCAAGTGGGATTGGTGTACTGATCATTACCTGAAAGAATCATCAAGATTGGGTGAAAAAATGTTTCCTGAGATTTCAGGCAAATCGTAGTTTTTTGGAAGCTTGGCAACCCCTTTCCATGAAAGTGATTTTCTGCAGTCTGTGCTTAGGGCTACATCAACAGCAAAGAAACCATAGAGATAGAACTTGAAACTGCTTTATTGTGTCAAGTTTCAAACTGCTAGCACAAACCGTGTTTGATTTAGAGTTCGAAATACAAGTATCCCTATAGGAGAAAAGAGAGTGAAACCTAAAAATGAAAACGGTTACTGCAAAGGAACGGTTTAACCTAGAAGAATGAAACTTGGTGAGCCAAGTGGGATCGGTGTACTGATCCTTACATGAAAGAATCATCAAGATTGGGTGAAAAAATGTTTGCTGAGATTTCAGGCAAATCGTAGTTTTTTGGAAGCTTGGCAAACCGTTTCCATGAAAGTGATTTTGTCCAGTCTCTGCTTAGGGCTACATCAACAGCAAACAAACCATAGAGATAGAACTTGAAACTGCTTTATTGTGTCAAGTTTCAAACTGCTAGCACAAACCGAGTTTGATTTAGAGTTCAAAATACATGTATTCCTATAGGAGAAAACAGAGTGAAACCTAAAAATGAAAACAGTTACTGCAAACGAACGGTTTAACCTAGAGAAACGAAACTTGGTGAGCCAAGTGGGATTGATGTACTGATCATTACCTGAAAGAATCATCAAGATTGTGTGAAAAAATGTTTGCTGAGATTTCAGGCAAATCATAGTTTTTGGAAGCTTGGCAACGCCTTTCCATGAAAGTAATTTTGTCCAGTTTCTCCTTAGGGCTACATCAACAGCAAACAAACCATAGAGATAGAACTTGAAACTGCTTTATTGTGTCAAGTTTCAAACTGCTAGCACAAACCGAGTTTGATTTAGAGTTCGAAATACATTTATTTTTATAGGAGAAAACAGAGTGAAACCTAAAAATGAAAACGGCTACTGCAAACGAACTGTTTAACCTAGAAGAATGAAACTATGTGAGCCAAGTGGGATTGGTGTACTGATCATTACCTGAAAGAATCATCAAGATTGGGTAAAAAAATGTTTCCTGAGATTTCAGGCAAATCGTAGTTTTTTGGAAGCTTGGCAACCCCTTTCCATGAAAGTGATTTTCTGCAGTCTGTGCTTAGGGCTACATCAACAGCAAAGAAACCATAGAGATAGAACTTGAAACTGCTTTATTGTGTCAAGTTTCAAACTGCTAGCACAAACCGTGTTTGATTTAGAGTTCGAAATACATGTATCCCTATAGGAGAAAAGAGAGTGAAACCTAAAAATGAAAACGGTTACTGCAAAGGAACGGTTTAACCTAGAAGAATGAAACTTGGTGAGCCAAGTGGGATCGGTGTACTGATCCTTACATGAAAGAATCATCAAGATTGGGTGAAAAAATGTTTGCTGTGATTTCAGGCAAATCGTAGTTTTTTGGAAGCTTGGCAAACCCTTTCCATGAAAGTGATTTTGTCCAGTCTCTGCTTAGGGCTACATCAACAGCAAACAAACCATAGAGATAGAACTTGAAACTGCTTTATTGTGTCAAGTTTCAAACTGCTAGCACAAATCGAGTTTGATTTAGAGTTCGAAATACATGTATTCCTATAGGAGAAAACAGAGTGAAACCTAAAAATGAAAACGGTTACTGCAAACGAACGGTTTAACCTAGAAAAATGAAACTTGGTGAGCCAAGTGGGATTGGTGTACTGATCATTACCTGAAAGAATCATCAAGATTGGGTGAAAAAATGTTTGCTGAGATTTCAGGCAACTCGTAGTTTTTTGGAAGCTTGGCAACCCCTTTCCATGAAAGTGATTTTCTCCAGTCTCTCCTTAGGGCTACATCAACAGCAAACAAACCATACAGATAGAACTTGAAACTCCTTTATTGTGTCAAGTATCAAACTGCTATCACAAACCGTGTTTGATTTCGAGTTCGAAATACATGTATCCCTATAGGAGAAAACAGAGTGAAACCTAAAAATGAAATCGGTTACTGCAAACGAAAGGTTAACCTAGAGAAACGAAACTTGGTGAGCCAAGTAGGATTGATGTAGTGATCATTACCTAAAGATTCATCAAGATTGTGTGAAAAAATGTTTGCTGAGATTTCAGGAAACTTGTAGTTTTTTGGAAGCTTGGCAACCACTTTCCATGAAAGTGATTTTCTCCAGTCTGTGCTGAGGGCTACATCAACAGCAAAAAAAACCATAGAGATAGAACTTGAAACTGCTTTATTGTGTCAAGTTTCAAACTGCTAGCACAAACCGTGTTTGATTTCGAGTTCGAAATACATGTATTCCTATAGGAGAAAACAGAGGGAAACCTAAAAATGAAAACGTTTACTGCAAACGAACGGTTTAACCTAGAAGAATGAAACATGGTGAGCCAAGTGGGATTGGTGTACTGATCATTACCTGAAAGAATCATCAAGATTGGGAGAAAAAATGTTTGCTGAGATTTCAGGCAAATCGTAGTTTTTTGGAAGCTTGGCAACCCCTTTCCATGAAAGTGATTTTCTCCAGTCTCTGCTTAGGGCTACATCAACAGCAAACAAACCATAGAGATAGAACTTGAAACTGCTTTATTGTGTCAAGTTTCAAACTGCTAGCACAAACCGTGTTTGATATAGAGTTCGAAATACTTGTATCTCTATAGGAGAAAACAGAGTGAAACCTAAAAATGAAAACAGTTACTGCAATCGAAAGGGTTAACCTAGAAGAATGAAAATTGGTGAGCCAAGTGGGATTGGTGTACTGATCATTACCTGAAAGAATCATCAAGATTGGGTGAAAAAATGTTTACTGAGATTTCAGGCAAATCGTAGTTTTTTGGAAGCTTGGCAACCCCTTTCCATGAAAGTGATTTTGTCCAGTTTCTGCTTAGGGTACATCAACAGCAAACAAACCATAGAGATAGAACTTGAAACTGCTTTATTGTGTCAAGTTTCAAAATGCTAGCACAAACCGAGTTTGATTTAGAGTTCGAAATACATGTATCCCTATAGGAGAAAACAGAGTGAAACCTAAAAATGAAAACGGTTACTGCAAACGAACGGTTTAACCTAGAGAAATGAAACTTGTTGAGCCAAGTGGGATTGATGTACTGATCATTACCTAAAAGATTCACAAAGATTGTGTGAAAAAATGTTTGCTGAGATTTCAGGCAAATTGTAGATTTTTGGAAGCTTGGCAACCCCTTTCCATGAAAGTGATTTTCTCCAGTCTGTGCTTAGGGCTACATCAACAGCAAACAAACCATAGAGATAGAACTTGAAACTGCTTTATTGTGTCAAGTTTCAAACTGCTAGCACAAACCGAGTTTGATTTAGAGTTCAAAATACATGTATTCCTATAGGAGAAAACAGAGTGAAACCTAAAAATGAAAACAGTTACTCCAAACGAACGGTTTAACCTAGAGAAACGAAACTTGGTGAGCCAAGTGGGATTGATGTACTGATCATTACCTGAAAGAATCATCAAGATTGTGTGAAAAAATGTTTGCTGAGATTTCAGGCAAATCATAGTTTTTGGAAGCTTGGCAACGCCTTTCCATGAAAGTAATTTTGTCCAGTTTCTCCTTAGGGCTACATCAACAGCAAACAAACCATAGAGATAGAACTTGAAACTGCTTTATTGTGTCAAGTTTCAAACTGCTAGCAAAAACCGAGTTTGATTTAGAGTTCGAAATACATTTATTTTTATAGGAGAAAACAGAGTGAAACCTAAAAATGAAAACGGCTACTGCAAACGAACTGTTTAACCTAGAAGAATGAAACTATGTGAGCCAAGTGGGATTGGTGTACTGATCATTACCTGAAAGAATCATCAAGATTGGGTGAAAAAATGTTTCCTGAGATTTCAGGCAAATCGTAGTTTTTTGGAAGCTTGGCAACCCCTTTCCATGAAAGTGATTTTCTGCAGTCTGTGCTTAGGGCTACATCAACAGCAAAGAAACCATAGAGATAGAACTTGAAACTGCTTTATTGTGTCAAGTTTCAAACTGCTAGCACAAACCGTGTTTGATTTAGAGTTCGAAATACATGTATCCCTATAGGAGAAAAGAGAGTGAAACCTAAAAATGAAAACGGTTACTGCAAACGAACGGTTTAACCTAGAAGAATGAAACTTGGTGAGCCAAGTGGGATCGGTGTACTGATCCTTACATGAAAGAATCATCAAGATTGGGTGAAAAAATGTTTGCTGAGATTTCAGGCAAATCGTAGTTTTTTGGAAGCTTGGCAAACCGTTTCCATGAAAGTGATTTTGTCCAGTCTCTGCTTAGGGCTACATCAACAGCAAACAAACCATAGAGATAGAACTTGAAACTGCTTTATTGTGTCAAGTTTCAAACTGCTAGCACAAACCGTGTTTGATTTAGATTTCGAAATACATGTATCCCTATAGGAGAAAACAGAGTGAAACCTTAAAATGAAAACGGTTACTGCAAACGAACGGATTAACCTAGAGAAACGAAACTTGGTGAGCCAAGTGGGATTGATGTACTGATCATTACCTAAAAGATTCATCAAGATTGTGTGAAAAAATGTTTGCTGAGATTTCAGGCAAATTGTATTTTTTTGGAAGCTTGGCTACCCCTCTCCATGAAAGTGATTTTCTCCAGTCTGTGCTTAGGGCTACATCAACAGCAAACAAACCATAGAGATAGAACTTGAAACTGCTTTATTGTGTCAAGTTTCAAACTGCTAACACAAACCGAGTTTGATTTAGAGTTCGAAATAAATGTATTCCTATAGGAGAAATGAGAGTGAAACCTAAAAATGAAAACGGTTACTGCAAACGAACGGTTTAACCTAGAAGAATGAAACTTGGTGAGCCAAGTGGGATTGGTGTACTGATCCTTACCTGAAAGAATCATCAAGATTGGGTGAAAAAATGTTTGCTGAGATTTCAGGGAAATCGTAGTTTTTTTTGGTAGCTTGGCAAACCCTTTCCATGAAAGTGATTTTGTCCAGTCTCTGCTTAGGGCTATATCAACAGCAAACAAACCATAGAGATAGAACTTGAAACTGCTTTATTGTGTCAAGTTTCAAACTGCTAGCACAAACCGTGTTTGATTTAGAGTTCGAAATACATGTATCCCTATAGGAGAAAACAGAGTGAAACCTAAAAATGAAAACGGTTACTGCAAACGAACGGTTTAACCTAGAGAAACGAAACTTGGTGAGCCAAGTAGGATTGATGTACTGATCATTACCTAAAAGATTCATCAAGATTGTGTGAAAAAATGTTTGCTGAGATTTCAGGCAAATTGTATTTTTTAGGAAGCTTGGCAACCCCTTTCCATGAAAGTGATTTTCTCCAGTCTGTGCTTAGGGCTACATCAACAGCAAACAAACCATAGAGATAGAACTTGAAACTGCTTTATTGTGTCAAGTTTCAAACTGCTAGCACAAACCGAGTTTGATTTAGAGTTCGAAATACATGTATTCCTATAGGAGAAAACAGAGTGAAACCTAAAAATGAAAACGGTTACTGCAAACGAACGGTTTAACCTAGAGAAACGAAACTTGGTGAGCCAAGTGGGATTGATGTACTGATCATTACCTGAAAGAATCATCAAGATTGGGTGAAAAAATGTTTGCTGAAATTTCAGGCAAATCGTAGTTTTTTGGAAGCTTGGCAACCCCTTTCCATGAAAGTGATTTTCTGCAGTCTGTGCTTAGGGCTATATCAACAGCAAACAAACCATAGAGATAGAACTTGAAACTGCTTTATTGTGTCAAGTTTCAAACTGCTAGCACAAACCGTGTTTGATTTAGAGTTCGAAATACATGTATCCCTATAGGAGAAAAGAGAGTGAAACCTAAAAATGAAAACGGTTACTGCAAACGAACGGTTTAACCTAGAAGAATGAAACTTGGTGAGCCAAGTGGGATTGGTGTACTGATCCTTACCTGAAAGAATCATCAAGATTGGGTGAAAAAATGTTTGCTGAGATTTCAGGCAAATCGTAGTTTTTTGGAAGCTTGGCAAACCCTTTCCATGAAAGTGATTTTGTCCAGTCTCTGCTTAGGGCTACATCAACAGCAAACAAACCATAGAGATAGAACTTGAAACTGCTTTATTGTGTCAAGTTTCAAACAGCTAGCACAAACCGTGTTTGATTTAGATTTCGAAATACATGTATCCCTATAGGAGAAAACAGAGTGAAACCTAAAAATGAAAACGGTTACTGCAAACGAACGGATTAACCTAGAGAAACGAAACTTGGTGAGCCAAGTGGGATTGATGTATTGATCATTACCTAAAAGATTCATCAAGATTGTGTGAAAAAATGTTTGCTGAGATTTCAGGCAAATTGTATTTTTTTGGAAGCTTGGCTAACCCTTTCCATGAACGTGATTTTCTCCAGTCTGTGCTTAGGGCTACATCAACAGCAAACAAACCATAGAGATAGAACTTGAAACTGCTTTATTGTGTCAAGTTTCAAACTGCTAGCACAAACCGAGTTTGATTTAGGGTTCGAAATACATGTATTCCCTTAGGTGAAAACAGAGTGAAACCTAAAAATGTAAACGGTTACTGCAAACGAACGGTTTAACCTAGAAGAATGAAACTTGGTGAGCCAAGTGGGATCGGTGTACTGATCCTTACATGAAAGAATCATCAAGATTGGGTGATAAAATGTTTGCTGAGATTTCAGGCAAATCGTAGTTTTTTGGAAGCTTGGCAAACCCTTTCCATGAAAGTGATTTTGTCCAGTCTCTGCTTAGGGCTACATCAACAGCAAACAAACCATAGAGATAGAACTTGAAACTGCTTTATTGTGTCAAGTTTCAAACTGCTAGCACAAATCGAGTTTGATTTAGAGTTCGAAATACATGTATTCCTATAGGAGAAAACAGAGTGAAACCTAAAAATGAAAACGGTTACTGCAAACGAACGGTTTAACCTAGAAAAATGAAACTTGGTGAGCCAAGTGGGATTGGTGTACTGATCATTACCTGAAAGAATCATCAAGATTGGGTGAAAAAATGTTTGCTGAGATTTCAGGCAAATCGTAGTTTTTTGGAAGCTTGGCAACCCGTTTCCATGAAAGTGATTTTGTCCAGTCTCTCCTTAGGGCTACATCAACAGCAAACAAACCATACAGATAGAACTTGAAACTCCTTTATTGTGTCAAGTATCAAACTGCTATCACAAACCGTGTTTGATTTCGAGTTCGAAATACATGTATCCCTATAGGAGAAAACAGAGTGAAACCTAAAAATGAAATCGGTTACTGCAAACGAAAGGTTAACCTAGAGAAACGAAACTTGGTGAGCCAAGTAGGATTGATGTAGTGATCATTACCTAAAGATTCATCAAGATTGTGTGAAAAAATGTTTGCTGAGATTTCAGGAAACTTGTAGTTTTTTGGAAGCTTGGCAACCACTTTCCATGAAAGTGATTTTCTCCAGTCTGTGCTGAGGGCTACATCAACAGCAAAAAAAACCATAGAGATAGAACTTGAAACTGCTTTATTGTGTCAAGTTTCAAACTGCTAGCACAAACCGTGTTTGATTTCGAGTTCGAAATACATGTATTCCTATAGGAGAAAACAGAGGGAAACCTAAAAATGAAAACGGTTACTGCAAACGAACGGTTTAACCTAGAGAAACGAAACTTGGTGAGCCAAGTAGGATTGATGTACTGATCATTACCTAAAAGATTCATCAAGATTGTGTGAAAAAATGTTTGCTGAGATTTCAGGCAAATTGTATTTTTTAGGAAGCTTGGCAACCCCTTTCCATGAAAGTGATTTTCTCCAGTCTGTGCTTAGGGCTACATCAACAGCAATCAAACCATAGAGATAGAACTTGAAACTGCTTTATTGTGTCAAGTTTCAAACTGCTAGCACAAACCGAGTTTGATTTAGAGTTCGAAATACATGTATTCCTATAGGAGAAAACAGAGTGAAACCTAAAAATGAAAACGGTTACTGCAAACGAACGGTTTAACCTAGAGAAACGAAACTTGGTGAGCCAAGTGGGATTGATGTACTGATCATTACCTGAAAGAATCATCAAGATTGGGTGAAAAAATGTTTGCTGAAATTTCAGGCAAATCGTAGTTTTTTGGAAGCTTGGCAACCCCTTTCCATGAAAGTGATTTTCTGCAGTCTGTGCTTAGGGCTATATCAACAGCAAACAAACCATAGAGATAGAACTTGAAACTGCTTTATTGTGTCAAGTTTCAAACTGCTAGCACAAACCGTGTTTGATTTAGAGTTCGAAATACATGTATCCCTATAGGAGAAAAGAGAGTGAAACCTAAAAATGAAAACGGTTACTGCAAAGGAACGGTTTAACCTAGAAGAATGAAACTTGGTGAGCCAAGTGGGATTGGTGTACTGATCCTTACCTGAAAGAATCATCAAGATTGGGTGAAAAAATGTTTGCTGAGATTTCAGGCAAATCGTAGTTTTTTGGAAGCTTGGCAAACCCTTTCCATGAAAGTGATTTTGTCCAGTCTCTGCTTAGGGCTACATCAACAGCAAACAAACCATAGAGATAGAACTTGAAACTGCTTTATTGTGTCAAGTTTCAAACAGCTAGCACAAACCGTGTTTGATTTAGATTTCGAAATACATGTATCCCTATAGGAGAAAACAGAGTGAAACCTAAAAATGAAAACGGTTACTGCAAACGAACGGATTAACCTAGAGAAACGAAACTTGGTGAGCCAAGTGGGATTGATGTATTGATCATTACCTAAAAGATTCATCAAGATTGTGTGAAAAAATGTTTGCTGAGATTTCAGGCAAATTGTATTTTTTTGGAAGCTTGGCTAACCCTTTCCATGAACGTGATTTTCTCCAGTCTGTGCTTAGGGCTACATCAACAGCAAACAAACCATAGAGATAGAACTTGAAACTGCTTTATTGTGTCAAGTTTCAAACTGCTAGCACAAACCGAGTTTGATTTAGGGTTCGAAATACATGTATTCCCTTAGGTGAAAACAGAGTGAAACCTAAAAATGTAAACGGTTACTGCAAACGAACGGTTTAACCTAGAAGAATGAAACTTGGTGAGCCAAGTGGGATTGGTGTACTGATCCTTACCTGAAAGAATCATCAAGATTGGGTGAAAAAATGTTTGCTGAGATTTCAGGGAATTCGTAGTTTTTTGGTAGCTTTGCAAACCCTTTCCATGAAAGTGATTTTGTCCAGTCTCTGCTTAGGGCTACATCAACAGCAAACAAACCATAGAGATAGAACTTGAAACTGCTTTATTGTGTGAAGTTTCAAACTGCTAGCACAAACCGTGTTTGATTTAGAGTTCGAAATACATGTATCCCTATAGGAGAAAACAGAGTGAAACCTAAAAATGAAAACGGTTACTGCAAACGAACGGGTTAACCTAGAGAAACGAAACTTGGTGAGCCAAGTGGGATTGATGTACTGATCATTACCTGAAAGAATCATCAAGATTGGGTGAAAAAATGTTTGCTGAAATTTCAGGCAAATCATAGTTTTTTGGAAGCTTGGCAACCCCTTTCCATGAAAGTGATTTTGTCCAGTTTCTCCTTAGGGCTACATCAACAGCAAACAAACCATAGAGATAGAACTTGAAACTGCTTTATTGTGTGAAGTTTCAAACTGCTAGCACAAACCGAGTTTGATTTAGAGTTCGAAATACATTTATTTTTATAGGAGAAAACAGAGTGAAACCTAAAAATGAAAACGGTTACTGCAAACGAGCGGTTTAACCTAGAAGAATGAAACTTGGTGAGCCAAGTAGGATTGGTGTACTGATCATTACCTGAAAGAATCATCAAGATTGGGTGAAAAAATATTTGCTGAGATTTCAGGCAAATCGTAGTTTTTTGGAAGCTTGGCAACCCCTTTCCATGAAAGTGATTTTGTCCAGTCTCTGCTTAGGGCTACATCAACAGCAAACAAACCATACCGATAGGACTTGAAACTGCTTTATTGTGTCTAGTTTCAAACTGCTAGCACAAACCGTGTTTGATTTCGAGTTCGAAATACTTGTATCCCTATAGGAGAAAACACAGTGAAACCTAAAAATGAAAACGGTTACTGCAAACGAACGGTTTAACCTAGAGAAACGAAACATCGTTAGCCAAGTGGGATTGATGTACTGATCATTACCTAAAAGATTCAACAAGATTGTGTGAAAAAATGTTTGCTGAGATTTCAGGCAAATTGTAGTTTTTTAAATGCTTGGCAACCCCTTTCCATGAAAGTGATTTTCTCCAGTCTGTGCTTAGGGCTACATCAACAGCAAACAAACTATAGAGATAGAACTTGAAACTGCTTTATTGTGTCAAGTTTCAAACTGCTAGCATAAACCGAGTTTCATTTAGAGTTCGAAATACATGTATTTTTATAGGATAAAACAGAGTGAAACCTAAAAATGAAAACGATTTCTGCAAATGAACGGTTTAACCTAGAGAAATGAAACTATGTGAGCTAAGTGGGATTGGTGTACTAACCATTACCTGAAAGAATCATCAAGATTGGGTGAAAAAATGTTTGCTGAGATTTCAGGCAAATCATAGTTTTTTGGAAGCTTGGCAACCCCTTTCCATTAAAGTGATTTTCTCCAGTCTCTGCTTAGGGCTAAATCAATAGCAAACAAACCATAGAGATAGAACTTGAATCTGCTTTATTGTGTCAAGTTTCAAACTGCTAGCACAAACCGTGTTTGATTTCGAGTTCGAAATACATGTATCCCTATAGGAGAAACAGAGTGAAACCTAAAAATGAAAACGGTTACTGCAAACGAACGGTTTAACCTAGAGAAACGAAACTTGGTGAGCCATGTGAGATTGATGTACTGATCATTACCTAAAAGATTCATCAAGATTGTGTGAAAAAATGTTTGCTGAGAATTCAGGCAAATTGGAGTTTTTTGAAGCTTGGCAACCCCTTTCCATGAAAGTGATTTTCTCCAGTATGTGCTTAGGGCTACATCAACAGCAAACAAAACATAGAGATAGAACTTGAAACTGCTTTATTGTGTCAAGTTTCAAACTGCTAGCACAAACCTTGTTTGATTTAGAGTTCGAAATACATGTATTCCTATAGGAGAAAACAGAGTGAAACCTAAAAATGAAAACGGTTACTGCAAACGAACGGTTTAACCTAGAACAATGAAACTATGTGAGACACGGGATTGGTGTATTGATCATTACCTGAAAGAATCATCAAGATTGGGTGAAAAAATGTTTGCTGAGATTTCAGGCAAATCGTAGTTTTTTGGAAGCTTGGCAACCCCTTTCCATGAAAGTGATTTTCTCCAGTCTCTGCTTAGGGCTACATCAACAGCAAACAAACCATAGAGATAGGACTTGAAACTGCTTTATTGTGTCAAGTTTCAAACTGCTAGCACAAACCATGTTTGATTTAGAGTTCGAAATACATGTATCCCTATAGGAGAAAAGAGAGTGAAACCTAAAAATGAAAATGGTTACTGCAAACGTACGGTTTAACCTAGAAGAATGAAACTTGGTGAGCCAAGTGGGATTGGTGTACTGATCATTACCTGAAAGAATCATCAAGATTGGGTGAAAAAATGTTTGCTGAGATTTCAGGCAAATCGTATTTTTTTGGAAGCTTGGAAGCCCCTTTCCATGAAGTGATTTTGTCCAGTCTCTGCTTAGGGCTACATCAACAGCAAACAAACCATAGAGATAGAACTTGAAACTGCTTTATTGTGTCAAGTTTAAAACTGCTAGCACAAACCGTGTTTGATTTAGAGTTCGAAATACATGTATCCCTATAGGAGAAAACAGAGTGAAACCTAAAAATAAAAACGGTTACTGCAAACGAAAGGTTTAACCTAGAAAAACGAAACTTGGTGAGCCAAGTGGGATTGATGTACTGATCATTACCTAAAAGATTCATCAAGATTGTGTGAAAAAATGTTAGCTGAGATTTCAGGAAAATTGTAGTTTTTTGGAAGCTTGGCAACCCCTTTCCATGAAAGTGATTTTCTCCAGTCTGTGCTTAGGGCTACATCAACAGCAAACAAAGCATAGAGATAAAACTTGAAACTGCTTTATTGTGTCAAGTTTCAAACTGCTAGCACAAACCGTGTTTGATTTAGAGTTCGAAATACATGTATTCCTATAGGCGAAAACAGAGTGAAACCTAAAAATGAAAACGGTTACTGCAAATGAACAGTTTAACCTAGAGAAACGAAACTTGGTGAGCCAAGTGGGATTGATGTACTGACCATTACCTGAAAGAATCATCTAGATTGGGTAAAAAAATGTTTGCTGAGATTTCAGGCAAATCGTAGTTTTTGGAAGCTTGGCAACCTCTTTCCATGAAAGTGATTTTGTCCAGTCTCTGCTTAGGGCTACATCAACAGCAAACAACCATAGAGATAGAACTTGAAACGGCTTTATTGTGTAAAGTTTCAAACTGCTAGCACAAACCGTGTTTGATTTAGAGTTCGAAATACATGTATTCCTATAGGAGAAAACAGAGTGAAACCTAAAAATGAAAACGGTTACTGCAAACGAACGGTTTAACCTAGAAGAATGAAACGTGGTGAGCCAAGTGGGATTGGTGTACTTATCATTACCTGAAAGAATCATCAAGATTGGGTGAAAAAATGTTTGCTGAGATTTCAGGCAAATTGAAGTTTTTTGGAAGCTTGGCAACCCCTTTCCATGAAAGTGATTTTCTCCAGTCTGTGCTTAGGGCTACATCAACAGCAAACAAACCATAGAGATAGAACTTGAAACTGCTTTATTGTGTCAAGTTTCAAACTGCTAGCACAAACCGTGTTTGATTTAGAGTTCGAAATACATGTATTCCTATAGGAGAAAACAGAGTGAAACCTAAAAATGAAAACGGTTACTGCAAACGAACGGTTTAACCTAGAAGAATGAAACTATGTGTGCCAAGTGGGATTGGTGTACTGATCATTACCTGAAAGAATCATCAAGATTGGGTGAAAAAATGTTTGCTGAGATTTCAGGCAAATCGTAGTTTTTTGGAAGCTTGTCAAGCCCTTTCCATGAAAGTGATTTTGTCCAGTCTCTGCTTAGGGCTACATCAACAGCAAACAAACCATAGAGATAGAACTTGAAACTGCTTTGTTTTGTCAAGTTTCAAACTGCTAGCACAATCCGTGTTTGATTTAGAGTTCGAAATACATGTATTCCTATAGGAGAAAACAGAGTGAAACCTAAAAATGAAAACGGTTACTGCAGACGAACGGTTTAACCTAGAGAAACGAAACTTGGTGAGCCAAGTGGGATTGATGTACTGATCATTACCTAAAACATTCATCAAGATTGTGTGAAAAAATGTTTGCTGAGATTTCAGGCAAATTGTAGTTTTTTGGAAGCTTGGCAACCACTTTCCATGAAAGTGATTTTCTCCAGTCTGTGCTTAGGGCTACATCAACAGCAAACAAACCATAGAGATAGAACTTGAAACTGCTTTATTGTGTCAAGTTTCAAACTGCTAGCACAAACCGTGTTTGATTTAGAGTTCGAAATACATGTATTCCTATAGGAGAAAACAGAGTGAAACGTAAAAATGAAAACGGTCACTGCAAACGAACGGTTTAACCTAGAAGAATGAAACTTGGTGAGCCAAGTGGGATTGGTGTACTGATCATTACCTGAAAGAATCATCAAGAATGGGTGAAAAAATGTTTGCTGAGATTTCAGGCAAATCGTAGATTTTTGGAAGCTTGGCAACCCCTTTCCATGAAAGTGATTTTGTCCAGTCTCTGCTTAGGGCTACATCAACAGCAAACAAACCATAGAGATAGAACTTGAAACTGCTTTATTGTGACAAGTTTCAAACTGCTAGCACAAACCGAGTTTGATTTAGAGTTCGAAATACATGTATTCCCTTAGGTGAAAACAGAGTGAAACGTAAAAATGAAAACGGTCACTGCAAACGAACGGTTTTAACCTAGAAGAATGAAACTTGGTGAGCCAAGTGGGATTGGTGTACTGATCATTACCTGAAAGAATCATCAAGATTGGGTGAAAAAATGTTGCTGAGATTTCAGGCAATTCGTAGATTTTTGGAAGCTTGGCAACCCCTTTCCATGAAAGTGATTTTGTCCAGTCTCTGCTTAGGGCTACATCAACAGCAAACAAACCATAGAGATAGAACTTGAAACTGCTTTATTGTGTCAAGTTTCAAACTGCTAGCACAAAGCGTGTTTGATTTCGAGTTCGAAATACATGTATCCCTATAGGAGAAAACACAGTGAAAACCTAAAAATGAAAACGGTTACTGCAAACGAACGGTTTAACCTAGAGAAACGAAACTTGGTGAGCCAAGTGGGATTGATGTACTGATCATTACCTAAAAGATTCATCAAGATTGTGTGAAAAAATGTTTGCTGAGATTTCAGGCAAATTGTAGTTTTTTGGAAGCTTGGCAACCCCTTTCATGAAAGTGATTTTCTCCAGTCTGTGCTTAGGGCTACATCAACAGCAAACAAACCATAGAGATAGAACTTGAAACTGCTTTATTGTGTCTAGTTTCAAAACTGCTAGCACAAACCGAGTTTAATTTACAGTTCGAAATACATGTCTTCCTATAGGTGAATACAGAGTGAAACCTGAAAATGAAAACGGTTACTGCAAAGGAAAGTTTTAATCTAGAGAAACCAAACTTGGTGAGCCAAGTGGGATTGATGTACTGATCATTATCTAAAAGATTCATCAAGATTGTTTGAAAAAATGTTTGCTGAGATTTCAGGCAAATTGTAGTTTTTTGGAAGCTTGGCAACCCCTTTCCATGAAAGTGATTCACTCCAGTCTTTGCTTAGGGCTACATCAACAGCAAACAAACCATAGAGATAGAACTTGAAACTGCTTTATTCTGTCAAGTTTCAAACTGTTAGCACAAACCGTGTTTGATTTTAGAGGTCGAAACACATGTATTCCTATAGGAGAAAATAGAGTGAAACCTAAAAATGAAAACGGTTACTGAAAACGAACGGTTTAACCTAGAAGAATGAAACTATGTGAGCCAAGTGGGATTGGTGTACTGATCATTACCTGAAAGAATCATCAAGATTGGGTGAAAAAATGTTTGCTGAGATTTCAGGCAAATCGTAGTTTTTTGGAAGCTTGGCAACCCCTTTCCATGAAAGTGATTTTGTCCAGTCTCTGCTTAGGGCTACATCAACAGCAAACAAACCATAGAGATAGAACTTGAAACTGCTTTATTCTGTCAAGTTTCAAACTGCTAGCACAAACCGTGTTTGATTTAGAGTTCGAAAATACATGTATTCCTATAGGAGAAAAGAGAGTGAAACCTAAAAATGAAAACGGTTACTGCAAACGAACGGTTTAACCTAGAAGAATGAAACTTGCTGAGCCAAGTGGGATTGGTGTACTGATCATTACCTGAAAGAATCATCAAGATTGGGTGAAAAAATGTTTGCTGAGATTTCAGGCAAATCGTAGTTTTTTGGAAGCTTGGCAACCCCTTTCCATGAAAGTGATTTTGTCCAGTCTCTGCTTAGGGCTACATCAACAGCAAACAACCATAGAGTTAGAACTTGAAACTGCTTTATTCTGTCAAGTTTCAAACTGCTAGCACAAACCGAGTTTGATTTAGAGTTCGAAATACATGTATTCCCTTAGGTGAAAACAGAGTGAAACCTAAAAATGAAAACGGTTACTGCAAACGAACGGTTTAACCTAGTGAAACGAAACTTGGTGAGCCAAGTGGGATTGATGTACTGATCATTACCTAAAAGATTCATCAAGATTGTGTGAAAAAATGTTTGCTGAGATTTCAGGCAAATTGTAGTTTTTTGGAAGCTTGGCAACCCCTTTCCATGAAAGTGATTTTCTCCAGTCTGTGCTTAGGGCTACATCAACAGCAAACAAACCATAGAGATAGAACTTGAAACTGCTTTATTGTGTCAAGTTTCAAACTGCTAGCACAAACCGTGTTTGATTTAGAGTTCGAAATACATGTATTCCTATAGGAGAAAACAGAGTGAAACGTAAAAATGAAAACGGTCACTGCAAACGAACGGTTTAACCTAGAAGAATGAAACTTGGTGAGCCAAGTGGGATTGGTGTACTGATCTTTACCTGAAAGAATCATCAAGATTGGGTGAAAAAATGTTTGCTGAGATTTCAGGAAAATCGTAGATTTTTGGAAGCTTGGCAACCCCTTTCCATGAAAGTGATTTTGTCCAGTCTCTGCTTAGGGCTACATCAACAGCAAACAAACCATAGAGATAGAACTTGAAACTGCTTTATTGTGTCAAGTTTCAAACTGCTAGCACAAACTGAGTTTAATTTACAGTTCGAAATACATGTATTCCTATAGGTGAATACAGAGTGAAACCTGAAAATGAAAACGGTTACTGCAAAGGAAAGTTTTAACCTAGAGAAACCAAACTTGGTGAGCCAAGTGGGATTGATGTACTGATCATTATCTAAAAGATTCATCAAGATTGTGTGAAAAAATGTCTGCTGTGATTTCAGGCATATTGTAGTTTTTTGGAAGCTTGGCAACCCCTTTCCATGAAAGTGATTTACTACAGTCTGTGCTTAGGGCTACATCAACAGCAAACAAACCATAGAGATAGAACTTGAAACTGCTTTATTCTGTCAAGTTTCAAACTGTTAGCACAAACCGTGTTTGATTTAGAGTTCGAAACACATGTATTCCTATAGGAGAAAATAGAGTGAAACCTAAAAATGAAAACGGTTACTGCAAATGAACGGTTTAACCTAGAAGAATGAAACTATGTGAGCCAAGTGGGATTGGTGTACTGATCATTACCTGAAAGAATCATCAAGATTGGGTGAAAAAATGTTTGCTGAGATTTCAGGCAAATCGTAGTTTTTTGGAAGCTTGGCAACCCCTTTCCATGAAAGTGATTTTGTCCAGTCTCTGCTTAGGGCTACATCAACAGCAAACAAACCATAGAGATAGAACTTGAAACTGCTTTATTCTGTCAAGTTTCAAACTGCTAGCACAAACCGTGTTTGATTTAGAGTTCGAAATACATGTATTCCTATAGGAGAAAAGAGAGTGAAACCTAAAAATGAAAACGGTTACTGCAAACGAACGGTTTAACGTAGAAGAATGAAACTATGTGAGCCAATTGGAATGGTGTACTGATCATTACCTGAAAGAATCATCAAGATTGGGTGAAAAAATGTTTGCTGAGATTTCAGGCAAATCGTAGTTTTTTGGAAGCTTGGCAACCCCTTTCCATGAAAGTGATTTTGTCCAGTCTCTGCTTAGGGCTACATCAACAGCAAACAAACCATAGAGATAGAATTTGAAACTGCTTTATTGTGTCAAGTTTCAAACTGCTAGCACAAACCGTGTTTGATTTAGAGTTCGAAATACATGTATCCCTATAGGAGAAAAGAGAGTGAAACCTAAAAATGAAAACGGTTACTGCAAACGAATGGTTTAACCTAGAAAAATGAAACTTGGTGAGCCAAGTGGGATTGGTGTACTGATCATTACCTGAAAGAATCATCAAATTGGGTGAAAAAATGTTTGCTGAGATTTCAGGCAAATCGTAGAGAAACAAAACTTGGTGAGCCAAGTGGGATTGATGTACTGTTCATTACCTAAAAGATTCATCAAGATTGTGTGAAAAATTAGCAAGCAGGGAGAGGCTCGGCTGCGACCAGGTGGAATCCCACCAGCCAAGCCCGCACTGACTCCCGGGCTGAGTACGGGAGTTTAGACGGGGAAGGAAGTGGTACAGTCCCATCCCTCACCGCGGACACTCCACCAAGGGAATCAGCAGTCAGCATCTTGAACAGCTGATATATCCACCCATTCTCCGACAGATCTCAACAACAAAACTGGTGTGTGGCACTCAGCCCATCCCCCATACATCGGGAACTCGCATAAATTCTCTCCTAGGCTTCCCGGGGGAGGGAGAATCAGAGTGAGCCTGCACAAAGACTAGGGGGGAACTAGAGGCACCTGACCTGCAACCCCCCCTACCCATCTGCAGCCAAAACGAAACCTGTCTGGCTAGAGCTGGGGGTGGGGCAAGCAGGAGAATCCATAGGACAGAGTGCCTGGGATCCCAATTGCCAACTGTGGGACCCCGGAGATCCAGGCCCACTGATTCGTGCGGTCTGCCCGGCGGCTACAGAAGGCGTGGCGCCCCAGGGAAGCCATTAATTAGCAAGCAGGGAGAGGCTCGGCTGCGACCAGGTGGAATCCCACCAGCCAAGCCCGCACTGACTCCCGGGCTGAGTACGGGAGTTTAGACGGGGAAGGAAGCGGTACAGTCCCATCCCCCACAGCGGACACTCCACCAAGGGAATCAGCAGTCAGCATCTTGAACAGCTGATATATCCACCCATTCTCCGACAGATCTCAACAACAAAACAGGTGTGTGGCACTCAGCCCATCCCCCATACATCGGGAACTCACATAAATTCTCTCCTAGGCTTGCCGGGGGAGGGAGAATCAGAGTGAGCCTGCATAAAGACTAGGGGGGAACTAGAGGCACCTGACCTGCAACCCCCCCTACCCATCTGCAGCCAAAAGGAAACCTGTCTGGCTAGAGCTGGGGGTGGGGCAAGCAGGAAAATCCAAAGGACAGAGTGCCTGGGATCCCAATTGCCAACTGTGGGACCCCGGAGATCCAGGCCCACTGATTCATGCAGCCTGCCCTGCGGCTACAGAAGGCTAGCAGGAGAAACCAGGAAGCTAGAGGCAAGGCCCTCAAGACTGGGCAGCTGGAAATTGCAGGCCCGCCGGCGACAGTTCACCCACTGCCCGCATAGCTGGGCGGTAGGAGAACACCCGGCCGCAGGTGACCGATCACCCACCCGCGGCCTGTGATACTTGGCGGCTAGAGACCGCCTTCCTGCCGCGACTGGGAGCTGAAATCAAACAGAGACAGTCCAGTCACACCACCTCATCAGGACACCCAGGCAAGGAACTGGGGCCGGTCATAGCAAAGTAGTGTCGTCACTGGAGCTGGGACGTCGGATCTTCCTTCACAGTGGAATCCACGTCAGCAGGCATAGTTTAACAACACTAAGGAGAGGCATCAGAGTAAAACAGAACCAAAACAAATCTATAGAAGAGAGTAGAAACACGACAATCAAATAGAGCTGGAAAGCAACGGGGACAACATGAGAAAACAAGGGAAAAAAGGAGTACAAACAATGCAAGACAACTTAATTCTACATGAGGACATAGAAACATCAGAAGCAGGGATAGGGAAAGAACTCAAGGCATACCTAACTCAAATGGAAAGGAATATTAGAGAAGACATGAGACAGCAAGTCCAAGCAATAAAAATATATTTTGAAAATGAATTAAACAAACAAATTCAAATGGCAAAGAACGAGCTCTACCAGAAGATAGAGATCTTAAAAAAGAATCAAACTATAATCCTAGAATTGCAGGAAACTATAAACCAAATTAAAAACTCAAACGAGAATATTACAAATAGACTTGATCAAGTAGAAGTCAGAACATCAGATAATGAAGACAAGGTTTATCAACTTGAAAAGAGTATAGTCAACACAGAAAAGATGCTTAAATCCCATGAGCAATCTATTCAAGAGATATGGGATGTCATTAAAAAACCAAATTTGAGAGTCATCGGGATAGAAGAAGGCACAGAGATTCAAACCAATGGAATGGACAGCATATTAAATGAAATAATTGTAGAAAACTTCCCAGAGATGAAAGATGGAATGGATTGCCAAATCCTGGAAGCCTACAGGACCCCAAACATTCAAAACTATAATAGACCAACTCCAAGACACATAATTATGAAGATAGCCAACATACAGGACAAGGAGAGAATATTAAAAGCTACCAGAGAAAAGAGACAGATTACATTCAGGGGTAAACCAATTAGGTTAATGACTGATTTCTCAGCACAGACTTTGAAAGCGAGAAGATCCTGGAACAATGTATTTCAAACGCTGAAAAATAATGGATTTCAACCAAGAATACTGTATCCAGCAAAATTGAGCTTCAGATTTGACAACGAAATTAAAATCTTTCACGATAAACAAAAGCTAAAAGAATTTGCAGCAAGAAAACCAGCACTGCAAAGCATGAGGAATTGAAAAATAGTGCCCAAAACTAACAACGAGAGGTATCTCAGTAAAGGAGGAGGAAAACAACCAAAAAAAGTAAAACTAGCCAAACTAAAATAAATAAATAAAGAAGCATGACTGGAAGTACAAATCATATCTCAATTGTAACTTTAAATGTTAATGGCCTAAACTCACCAATCAAGAGACATAGGCTAGCAACCTGGATCAAAAAAACAAATCCAACAATATGCTGCCTTCAGGAGACTCATATGATAGGAAAAGACATACACAGGCTGAAGGTAAAAGGTTGGGAAAAATCATACCACTCACATGGCCCTCGGAAGCAAGCAGGAGTGGCCATACTCATATCAAATAAAATCAACTTCAAACCTAAGTTAATTAAGAAGGATAAAGAAGGACACTATATACTGTTAAAAGGGACCATCCACCAACAAGACATAACAATTATCAATTTGTATGCACCAAACAATGGAGCTGCAATCTACATAAAACAAACGCTCCTCAAGTTCAAGAGTCAAATAGACCATAACACAATAATTACGGGTGACTTCAACACACCGCTCTCGCCATTAGACAGATCCTCTAGACAAAAACTGAATAAAGAAACTATAGAACTCAACAGCACAATAAATAACCTAGACCTAACTGACATATATAGAATATACCAACCATCATCAAGTGGATACACGTTCTTCTCAGCAGCACATGGATCCTACTCAAAAATAGACCATATATTATGCCATAAGGCAAATCTTAGTAAATATAAAAGTGTGGAGATAATACCATGCACCATATCTGACCATAATGGAATGAAATTGGAAATCAATGATAAAAAAAGGAAGAAGAAATCCTACACCACATGGAAAATGAACAATATGTTATTGAATGATCAATGGGTTACAGAAGACATAAAGGAAGAGATAAAAAAATTTTTAGAGTCAAATGATAATACAGACACAACATACCGGAATCTATGGGACACAATGAAAGCAGTTTTAAGAGGGAAATTCATATCCTGGAGTTCTTTCATCAAAAAAAGAAAAAACCAACAAATAAATGAATTCACACTACACCTCAAAAACCTAGAAAAGGAAGAACAAAACAACAGCAATTGTAGTAGAAGACAAGAAATAATTAAAATTAGAGCAGAAATAAACGAAATTGAAACAAAAAAAACCATTGAAAAAATTGATAAAACTAAAAGTTGGTTCTTTGAAAAAATAAATAAGATAGACAAGCCCTTAGCTATGCTAACAAAAAGAAGAAGAGAGAAAACTCAAATTACTAATATACGGGATGAAAAAGGCAATATCACAACCGACACTACAGAAATACAGAAGATAATTAGAAAGTATTTTGAAACCCTATATTCTAATAAAATAGAAGATAGCAAGGATATCGATAAATTTCTTAAGGCATATGATTTGCCCAGACTGAGACAGGAAGACACACACAATTTAAACAGACCAATAACAAAGGAAGAAATAGAAGAAGCCATCAAAAGACTACCAACCAAGAAAAGCCCTGGACCTGATGGGTATACAGCGGAGTTCTACAAAACCTTCAAAGAAGAACTAATACCAATACTTTTCAAACTATTTCAAGAAATAGAAAAAGAAGGAGCTCTTCCAAATTCATTCTATGAGACCAACATCACCCTGATCCCAAAACCAGACAAAGACACTTCAAAGAAAGAAAACTACAGACCAATATCTCTAATGAACTTGGATGCAAAAATTCTCAATAAAATTCTGGCGAATCGAATACAAAAACATATCAGAAAACTTGTGCACCATGATCAAGTAGGATTCATCCCTGGGATGCAAGGCTGGTTCAATATACGGAAATCAATACATGCTATTCACCACATCAATAGGCTTAAAGACAAGAACCATATGATCATCTCGATAGATGCAGAAAAAGCATTTGACAAAATACAACATCCCTTTATGTTCAAAACATTAGAAAAACTAGGGATATCAGGAACTTACCTCAACATTGTAAAAGCTATATATGCTAAACCTCAGGCTAGCATCATCCTAAACGGAGAAAAACTAAAGGCATTCCCTCTAAAATCTGGAACAAGACAGGGATGTCCTCTATCACCACTTCTATTCAATTTAGTTCTCGAAGTACTAGCCAGAGCAATTAGACAGACAAAAGAAATTAAAGGCATAAAAATAGGAAAAGAAGAAATTAAATTATCGCTATTTGCAGATGACATGATAATTTACTTAACAGACCCAAAAGGATTTACAAAGAAGCTGCTAGAGTTAATAAATGAATTCAGCAAAGTGGCAGGATATAAAATCAACACGCACAAATCAAAGGCATTCCTGTATATCAGCAACAAAACCTCTGAAATGGAAATAAGGAAAACCACTCCATTCACAATATCCTCAAAGAAAATAAGATACTTGGGAATCAACCTAACAAAAGAGGTGAAAGATTTATACAATGAAAACTACAGAACCTTAAAGAGAGAGATAGAAGAAGATCTCAGAAGATGGAAAAATGTACCCTGTTCATGGATAGGCAGAACTAACATCATCAAAATGGCGATATTACCCAAAGTTCTCTACAGGTTTAATGCGATGCCAATCAGAATCCCAAAGACATTTCTTGTGGAAATAGATAAAGCAATCATGAAATTCATATGGAAAAACAAAAGACCAAGAATAGCAAAAGCAATTCTAAGCAGGAAGTGTGAATCTGGAGGTATAGCGATACCAGAGCTCAAACTGTACTACAAAGCAATAGTAACAAAAACAGCATGGTACTGGTACCAAAACAGGCAGGTGGACCAATGGTACAGAATAGAGGACACAGAGACTAATCCACAAAGTTACAACTATCTTATATTTGATAAAGGGGCTAAAAACATGCAATGGAGGAAGGATAGCATCTTCAACAAATGGTGCTGGGAAAATTGGAAATCCATATGCAACAAAATGAAATTGAATCCCTTTCTCTCGCCAGCCACAAAAGTTAACTCAAAATGGATCAAGGAGCTAGATATAAAAACAGAGACACTGCATCTGATAGAAGGAAAAGTTGGCTACGATCTACATATTGTGGGGTCGGGCTCCAAATTCCTTAATAGAACGCCCGTAGCCCAAGAGTTAATGACAAGAATAAATAAATGGGACCTACTTAAACTAAAAAGTTTTTTTCTCAGCAAGAGAAACAGTAAAAGAGGTAAATAGAGAGCCTACATCCTGGGAACAAATTTTTACCCCTCACACCTCAGATAGAGCCCTAATATCCAGAATGTACAAAGAACTCAAAAAATTAAACAATAAGATAACAAATAATCCAATCAACAAATGGGCCAAGGACCTGAACAGACACTTCTCAGAGGAGGACATACAATCAATCCACAAGCACATGAGAAAATGCTCACCATCTCTAGCAATCAGAGAAATGCAAATCAAAACCACGCTAAGATACCATTTCACTCCTGTAAGATTGGCAGCCATTATGAAGTCAAACAACAATAAGTGTTGGCGAGGATGTGGGGAAAAGGGCACACTTGTTCACTGCTGGTGGGACTGCAAAATGGTGAGGCCAATTTGGAAAGCAATATGGAGATTCCTGGGAAAGCTGGGAATGGATCCACCATTTGACCCAGCTATTGCCCTTCTTGGACTATTCCCTGAGGACCTTAAAAGAGCACACTATACGGATACGGCCACATCAATGATTATAGCAGCACAATTCACAATAGCTAGACTGTGGATCCAACCTAGATGCCCTTCAATAGATGAGTGGATAAAAAAATTGTGGCAGCTATACACAATGGAGTATTATGCAGCACTAAGAAACGACAAAATCATAGAATTTGCAGGGAAATGGATGGCATTAGAGCAGATTATGCTAAGTGAAGCTAGCCAAGCCCTAAAAAACAAATGTCAAATGTCTTCTTTGATATAAAGAGAGCCACTAAGAATAGAAAAGGAAGGAAGAGCATGAGGAAAAGACTAACAGTAAACTAAGACGAATGGGGGGAGAGAAAGGAAGAGAAAAGGGAAAACATATGGAAATGGTAGGAGACCTTCAGTGATACACAAAATTATAAGAGGTTATGAGGGGCAAGGGGATGGGGGGAAAAAAAGGGGAGAGAATTGAACAACAGCAGAGGAGGTAGAGAGGGAAGATGGGAGGGGAGGGGAGGGGAGAGGGGATAGTAGGGGATAGGAAAGGTAGCAGAATACAACAGTCACTAATATGCCATTAAGAAAAATGTGAGTATGTAACAGAAGTGAGTCTGTATTATGTGTTTGGGGAGTTCAAAACCCAATTGAGTCGAATGTATGAAAGATGATATGTCTTGAGCTCTGTAATGTTTTGAACAATCAATAAAAAAAAAAAAAGAAAAAAAAAGATTGTGTGAAAAAATGTTTGCTGAGATTTCAGGAAAATTGTAGTTTTTTGGAAGCTTGGCAACCCCTTTCCATGAAAGTGATTTTCTCCAGTCCCTGCTTAGGGCTATATCAACAGCAAACAAACCATAGAGATAGAACTTGAAACTGCTTTATTGTGTCAAGTTTCAAACTGCTAGCAGAAACCGTGTTTGATTTAGAGTTCGAAATACATGTATCCCTATAGGAGAAAAGAGAGTGAAACCTAAAAATGAAAACGGTAACTGCAAACGAACGGTTTAACCTAGAAGAATGAAACTTGGTGAGCCAAGTGGGATTGGTGTACTGATCATTACCTGAAAGAATCATCAAGATTGGGTGAAAAAATGTTTGCTGTGATTTCAGGCAAATCGTAGTTTTTTGGAAGCTTGGCAACCCCTTTCCATGAAAGTGATTTTGTCCAGTCTCTGCTTAGGGCTACATCAACAGCAAACAAACCATAGAGATAGAACTTGAAACTGCTTTATTGTGTCAAGTTTCAAACTGCTAGCACAAACCGAGTTTGATTTAGAGTTTGAAATACATGTATTCCTATAGGTGAAAACAGAGTGAAACCTAAAAATGAAAACGGTTACTGCAAATGAATGGTTTAACCTAGAGAAACGAAACTTGGTGAGCCAAGTGGGATTGATGTACTGATCATTACCTAAAAGATTCATCAAGATTGTGTGAAAAAATGTTTGCTGAGATTTCAGGCAAATTGTAGTTTTTTGGAAGCTTGGCAACCCCTTTCCATGAAAGTGATTTTATCCAGTCTGTGCTTAGGGCTACATCAACAGCAAACAAACCATAGAGATAGAACTTGAAACTGCTTTATTGTGTCAAGTTTCAAACTGCTAGCACAAACCGTGTTTGATTTAGAGTTCGAAATACATGTATTCCTATAGGAGAAAACAGAGTGAAACCTAAAAATGAAAACTGTTACTGCAAACGAACGGTTTAACCTAGAAGAATGAAAATATGTGAGCCAAGTGGGATTGGTGTACTGACCATTACCTGATAGAATCATCAAGATTGGGTGAAAAAATGTTTGACTGAGATTTCAGGCAAATTGTAGTTTTTTGGAAGCTTGGCAACCCCTTTCCATGTAAGTGATTTTGTCCAGTCTCTGCTTAGGGCTACATCAAGAGCAAACAAACCATAGAGATAGAACTTGAAACTGCTTTATTGTGTCAAGTTTCAAACTGCTAGCACAAACCGTGTTTGATTTAGAGTTCGAAATACATGTATCCCTATAGGAGAAAAGAGAGTGAAACCTAAAAATGAAAAAGGTTACTGCAAACGAACGGTTTAACCTAGAAGAATGAAACTTGGTGAGCCAAGTGGGATTGGTGTACTGATCATTACCTGAAAGAATCATCAAGATTGGGTGAAAAAATGTTTGCTGAGATTTCAGGTAAATCGTAGTTTTTTGGAAGCTTGGCAACCCCTTTCCATGAAAGTGATTTTGTCCAGTCTCTGCTTAGGGCTACATCAACAGCAAACAAACCATAGAGATAGAACTTGAAACTGCTTTATTGTGTCAAGTTTCAAACTGCTAGCAAAAACCGTGTTTGATTTAGAGTTCGAAATACATGTATTCCTATAGGAGAAAACAGAGTAAAAAATAAAAATGAAAACGGTTACTGCAAACGAACGGTTTAACCTAGAAGAATGAAACTATGTGAG
>NW_027520992.1:70185-127677 GCF_052094955.1 Ictidomys tridecemlineatus
AACGGAATTTGGCGAGGCCAAGTGGCTTGGTGTACTGATCATTACCTGAAAGTATCATCAAGATTGGGTAGGAAAAAGTGTTTTGCTGAGATTTCAGGCAACTCGTAGTTTTTTGCAAGCTTGGCAGGCCCTTCCATGAAAGTGATTCTCGCCAGTCTCTGCTTAGGGCTACATCAACAGCAAACAAACCATAGAGATAGAACTTGAAACTGCTTTATTGTGTCAAGTTTTCAAAGAGCTAGCACAAACCGTGTTTGATTTAGAGTTCCAAATACATGTATCCTATAGGGAGAAAACAGAGTGAAACCTCAAAATGAAACCGGTTATTGCCAGCGAACGGTTTAACATAGAAGAATGAAATTGGCGAGCCATGTATGCTTGGTGTACTGATTACCTGAAAGTATCATCAAGATTGGGTGAAAAAGTGTTTGCTGAGATTTCAGGCAACTCGTAGTTTTTGGAAGCTTGGCAGGCCCTTTCCATGAAAGTGATTCTCGCCAGTCTCTGCTTAGGGCTACATCAACAGCAAACAAACCATAGAGATAGAAACTTGAAACTGCTTTACTGTTTCAAGTTTCAAAGAGCTAGCACAAACCGTGTTTGATTTAGAGTTCCAAATACATGTATCCCTATAGGAGAAAACAGAGTGAAACCTTAAAATGAAACCGGTTAATGCCAACGAACGGTTTAACCTAGAAGAACGAAATTTTGCAAGCCAAGTGGGCTTGGTGTACTGATCATTACCTGAAAGCATCATCAAGATTGGGTCAAAAAGTGTTTGCTGAGATTTCAGGCAACTCGTAGTTTTTGGAAGCTTGGCAGGCCCTTTCAATGAAAGTGATTCTCGCCAGTCTCTGCTTAGGGCTACATCAACAGCAAACAAACCATAGAGATAGAACTAGAAACTGTTTTATTGTGTCAAGTTTCAAAGAGCTAGCACAAACCGTGTTTGATTTAGAGTTCCAAATACATGTATCCCTATAGGAGAAAACAGAGTGAAACCTCAAAATGAAACCGCTTACTGCCAGCGAACGGTTTAACCTAGAAGAATGAAATTTTGGCGAGCCATGTATGCTTGGTGTACTGATTACCTAAAAGTATCATCAAGATTAGGTCAAAAAGTGTTTGCTGAGATTTCAGGCAACTCATAGTTTTTTGGAAGCTTGGCAGCCCCTTTCTATTAGAGTGATTCTCGACAGTCTCTTCTTAGGGCTACATCAACAGGAAACAAAGCATAGAGATAGATTCTTGAAACTTCTTTATTGTGTCAAGTTTCAATAGAGCTAGCACAAACCGTGTTTGATTTAGAGTTCCAAATACATGTATCCCTATAGGAGAAAACAGAGTGAAACCTCAAAATGAAACCGGTTACTGCCAACGAACGGTTTAACCTAGAAGAACGAAATTTGGCGAGCCAAGTGGGCTTGGTGTTCTATCATTACCTGAAAGTATCATCAAGATTAGGTGAAAAAGTGTTTGCTGAGATTTCAGGAAATTTGTAGTTTTTGGAAGCTTGGCAGGCCCTTTCCATGAAGTGATTCTCGCCAGTCTCTGCTTAGGGCTACATCAACAGCAAACAAACCATAGAGCTAGAACTTGAAACTGCTTTATTGTGTCAAGTTTCAAAGAGCTAGCACAAACCTTGTTTGATTTAGACTTCCAAATACATGTATCCCTATAGGAGAAAACAGAGTGAAACCTCAAAATGAAACCGGTTACTGCCAACGAACGGTTTAACCTAGAAGAACGAAATTTGGCGAGGCAAGTGGGCTTGGTGAACTGATCCTTACCTGAAAGTATCATCAAGATTGGGTGAAAAAGTGTTTGCTGAGATTCAGGCAACTCGTAGTTTTTTGGAAGCTTGGCAGGCCCTTTCCATGAAAGTGATTCTCGCCAGTCTCTGCTTAGGGCTACATCAACAGCAAACAAACCATAGAGATAGAACTTGAAACTGCTTTATTGTGTCAAGTTTCAAAGAGCTAGCACAAACCGTGTTTGATTTAGAGTTCCAAATACATGTATCCCTATAGGAGAAGACAGAGTGAAACCTCAAAATGAAACCGGTTACTGCCAGCGAACGGTTTAACCTAGAAGAATGAAATTTGGCGAGCCATGTATGCTTGGTGTACTGATTACCTGAAAGTATCATCAAGATTGGGTGAAAAGTGTTTGCTGAGATTTCAGGCAACTCTTAGTATTTTGGAAGCTTGGCAGGACCTTTCCATGAAAGTGATTCTCGCCAGTCTCTGCTTAGGGCTACATCAACAGCAAACAAACCATAGAGATAGAACTTGAAACTGCTTTACTGTGTCAAGTTTCAAAGAGCTAGCACAAACCGTGTTTGATTTAGAGTTCCAAATACATGTATCCATATAGTAGAAAACTGAGTGTAACCTCAAAATGAAACCGGTTACTGCCAACGAACGGTTTAATCTAGAAGAACGAAATTTGGCGAGCCAAGTGGGCTTGGTGTACTGATCATTACCTGAAAGTATCATCAAGATTGGGTGAAAAAGTGTTTGCTGAGATTTCAGGCAACTCTTAGTTTTTGGCAGCTTGGCAGGCCCTTTCTATGAAAGTGATTCTCGCCAGTCTCTGCTTAGGGCTACATCAACAGCCAACAAATTATAGAGATAGAACTTGAAACTGCTTTATTGTCTCAAGTTTCAAAGGAGCTAGCACAAACCGTGTTTGATTTAGAGTTCCAAATACATGTATCCCTATAGGAGAAAACAGAGTAAACTAAAAATGAAAACAGTTACTGCCAACGAACAGTTTAACCTAGAAGAAGAAATTTGCGAGCCAAGTGGGCTTGGTGTACTGATCATTACCTGAAAGTATCATCAAGATTGGGTGAAAAAGTGTTTGCTGAGATTTCGGGCAACTCGTAGTTTTTTGCAAGCTTGGCAGGCCCTTTCCATGAAAGTGATTCTCGCCAGTCTCTGCTTAGGGCTACATCAACAGCAAACAAACCATAGAGATAGAACTTGAAACTGCTTTATTGTGTCAAGTTTCAAAGAGCTAGCACAAACCGTGTTTGATTTAGAGTTCCAAATACATGTATCCTTATAGGAGAAAACAGAGTGAAACCTCAAAATGAAACCGGTTATTGCCAGCGAACGGTTTAACATAGAAGAATGAAATTTGGCGAGCCATGTATGCTTGGTGTACTGATTACCTGAAAGTATCATCAAGATTGGGTGAAAAAGTGTTTGCTGAGATTTCAGGCAACTCGTAGTTTTTGGAAGCTTGGCAGGCCCTTTCCATGAAAGTGATTCTCGCCAGTCTCTGCTTAGGGCTACATCAACAGCAAACAAACCATAGAGATAGAACTTGAAACTGCTTTTCTGTTTCAAGTTTCAAAGAGCTAGCACAAACCGTGTTTGATTTAGAGTTCCAAATACATGTATCCCTATAGGAGAAAACAGAGTGAAACCTTAAAATGAAACCGGTTACTGCCAACGAACGGTTTAACCTAGAAGAACGAAATTTTGCAAGCCAAGTGGGCTTGGTGTACTTGATCATTACCTGAAAGCATCATCAAGATTGGGTCAAAAAGTGTTTGCTGAGATTTCAGGCAACTCGTAGTTTTTGGAAGCTTGGCAGGCCCTTTCAATGAAAGTGATTCTCGCCAGTCTCTGCTTAGGGCTACATCAACAGCAAACAAACCATAGAGATAGAACTTGAAACTGCTTTATTGTGTCAAGTTTCAAAGAGCTAGCGCAAACCGTTTTTGATTTAGAGTTCCAAATACATGTATCCCTATAGGAGAAAACAGAGTGAAACCTCAAAATGAAACCGGTTACTGCCAACGAACGGTTTAACCTAGAAGAATGAAATTTGGCGAGCCAAGTGGGCTCTGTGTACTGATCATTACCTGAAAGTATCATCAAGATTGGGTGAAAAAGTGTTTGCTGAGATTTCAGAAAAACTCATAGATATTTAGAAGCTTGGCAGGCCCTTTCCATGAAAGTGATTCTCGCCAGTCTCTGCTTAGGGCTACATCACAGCAAACAAACCATAGAGATAGATCTTGAAACTGCTTTATTGTGTCAAGTTTCAAAGAGCTAGCACAAACTTGTTTGATTTAGAGTTCCAAATACATGTATCCCTATAGGAGAAAACAGAGTGAAACCTCAAAATGAAACCGGTTACTGCAAACGAATGGTTTAACCTAGAAGAACGAAATTTGGCGAGCCAAGTGGGATTGGTGTACTGATCATTACCTGAAAGTATCATCAAGATGGGTGAAGAAGTGTTTGCTGAGATTTCAGGCAACTCGTAGTTTTTAGAAGCTTGGGAGGCCCTTTCCATGAAAGTGATTCTCGCCAGTCTCTGCTTAGTGCTACATCAACAGCAAACAAACCATAGAGCTAGAACTCGAAACTGCTTTATTGTGTCAAGTTTCAAACAGATAGCTAAAACCGTGTTTGATTTAGAGTTCCAAATACATGTATCCCTATAGGAGAAAACAGAGTGAAACCTCAAAATGAAACCGGTTACTGCCAACGAACGGTTTAACCTAGAGGAACGAAATTGGGCGAGCCAAGTGGGCTTGGTGTACTGATCATTACCTGAAAGTATCATCAAGATTGGGTGACAAAGTGTTTGCTGACATTTCAGGCAACTCGTAGTTTTGGAAGCTTGGCAGGCCCTTTCCATGAAAGTTATTCTCGCCAGTCTCTGCTTAGGGCTACATCAACAGCAAACAAACCATAGAGCTAGAACTTGAAACTGCTTTATTGTGTCAAGTTTCAAAGAGCTAGCACAAACGGTGTTTGATTTAGAGTTCCAAATACATGTATCCCTTTAGGAGAAAACAGAGTGAACCTCAAAATGAAACCGGTTACTGCCAACAAACTGTTTAACCTAGAAGAACGAAATTGGGCGAGCGAAGTGGGGCTTGGTGTACTGATCATTACCTGAAAGTATCATCAAGATTGGAAAAAAAGTGTTTGCTGAGATTTCAGGCAACTCGTAGATTTTTGGAAGCTTAGCAGGCCCTTTCCATGAAAGTGATTCTCGCCAGTCTCTGCTTAGGGCTACATCAACAGCAAACAAACCATAGAGATAGAACTTGAAACTGCTTTACTGTGTCAAGTTTCAAAGTGCTAGCACAAACCGTGTTTGATTTAGAGTTCCAAATACATGTATCCCTATTAGGAGAAAACAGAGTGAAACCTCAAATGAAACCGGTTACTGCCAACGAATGGTTTAACCTAGAAGAACGAAATTTGGCGAGCCAAGTGGGATTGGTGTACTGATCATTACCTGAAAGTATCATCAAGATTGGGTGAAGAAGTGTTTGCTGAGATTTCAGGCAACTCGTAGTTTTTAGAAGCTTGGGAGGCCCTTTCCATGAAAGTGATTCTCGCCAGTCTCTGCTTAGTGCTACATCAACAGCAAACAAACCATAGAGCTAGAACTCGAAACTGCTTTATTGTGTCAAGTTTCAAACAGATAGCTAAAAACCGTGTTTGATTTAGAGTTCCAAATACATGTATCCCTATAGGAGAAAACAGAGTGAAACCTCAAAATGAAACCGGTTACTGCCAACGAACGGTTTAACCTAGAGGAACGAAATTGGGCGAGCCAAGTGGGCTTGGTGTACTGATCATTACCTTAAAGTATCATCAAGATTGGGTGAAAAAGTGTTTGCTGAGATTTCAGGCAACTCGTAGTTTTTTGGAAGCTTGGCAGGCCCTTTCCATGAAAGTGATTCTCGCCAGTCTCTGCTTAGGGCTACATCAACAGCAAACAAACCATAGAGATAGAACTTGAACTGCTTTACTGTGTCAAGTTTCAAAGTGCTAGCACAAACCGTGTTTAATTTAGAGTTCCAAATACATGTATCCCTATAGTAGAAAACAGAGTGTAACCTCAAAAATGAAACCGGTTACTGCCAACGAACGGTTTAACATAGAAGAACGAAATTTGGCGAGCCAAGTGGGTTTGGTGTACTGATCATTACCTGAAAGTATCATCAAGATTGGGTGAAAAAGTGTTTGCTGAGATTTCTGGCAACTCGTAGTTTTTTGGAAGCTTGGCAGGCCCTTTCCATGAAAGTGATTCTCGCCAGTCTCTGCTTAGGGCTACATCAACAGCAAACAAACCATAGAGATAGAACTTGAAACTGCTTTATTGTGTCAAGTTTCAAAGAGCTAGCACAAACCGTGTTTGATTTAGAGTTCCAAATACATGAATCCCTATAAAAGAAAACAGAGTGAAACCTCAAAATGAAACCGCTTACTGCCAACGAAAGATTTAACCTAGAAGAAGGAAATTTGGCAAGCCAAGTGGGATTGGTGTATTGATCATTACCAGAAAATATCATCAAGATTGGGTGAAAAAGTGTTTTCTGAGATTTCAGGCAACTCGTAGTTTTTTGGAAGCTTGGCAGGCCCTTTCCATGAAAGTGATTCTTGCCAGTCTCTACTTAGGGCTACATCAACAGCAAACAAACCATAGAGATAGAACTTGAAACTGCTTTATTGTGTCAAGTTTCAAAGAGCTAGCACAAACCGTGTTTGATTTAGAGTTCCAAATACATGTATCCCTATAGGAGAAAACAGAGTGAAACCTCAAAATGAAACCGGTTACTGCCAACGAACGGTTTAACCTAGAAGAACGAAATTTGGCGAGCCATGTGGGCTTGGTGTACTGATTACCTGAAAGTATCATCAAGATTGGGTGAAAAAGTGTATGCTAGATTTCAGGCAACTCGTAGTTTTTTGGAAGCTTGGCAACCCCTTTCCATGAAAGTGACTCTCGCCAGTCTCTGCTTAGGGCTACATCAACAACAAACAAACCATAGAGATAGAACTTGAAACTGCTTTATTGTGTCAAGTTTCAAAGAGCTAGCACAAACCGTGTTTGATTTAGAGTTCCAAATACATGTATCCCTATAGGAGAAAACAGAGTGTAACCTCAAAATGAAACCGGTTACTGCCAACGAGCGGTTTAACCTACAAAAACAAAATTTGGCGAGCCAAGTGGGCTTGGCGTACTGATCATTACCTGAAAGTATCATCAAGATTGGGTGACAAAGTGTTTGCTGACATTTCAGGCAACTCGTAGTTTTTGGAAGCTTGGCAGGCCCTTTCCATGAAAGTTATTCTCGCCAGTCTCTGCTTAGGGCTACATCAACAGCAAACAAACCATAGAGCTAGAACTTGAAACTGCTTTATTGTGTCAAGTTTCAAAGAGCTAGCACAAACGGTGTTTGATTTAGAGTTCCAAATACATGTATCCCTTTAGGAGAAAACAGAGTGAAACCTCAAAATGAAACCGGTTACTGCCAACAAACTGTTTAACCTAGAAGAACGAAATTGGGTGAGCGAAGTGGGCTTGGTGTACTGATCATTACCTGAAAGTATCATCAAGATTGGGAAAAAAAGTGTTTGCTGAGATTTCAGGCAACTCGTAGATTTTTGGAAGCTTAGCAGGCCCTTTCCATGAAAGTGATTCTCGCCAGTCTCTGCTTAGGGCTACATCAACAGCAAACAAACCATAGAGATAGAACTTGAAACTGCTTTACTGTGTCAAGTTTCAAAGTGCTAGCACAAACCGTGTTTGATTTAGAGTTCCAAATACATGTATCCATATAGTAGAAAACAGAGTGTAACCTCAAAATGAAACCGGTTACTGCCAACGAACGGTTTAACCTAGAAGAACGAAATTTGGCGAGCCATGTGGGCTTGGTGTACTGATCATTACCTGAAAGTATCATCAAGATTGGGTGACAAAGTGTGTGCTGAGATTTCAGGCAACTCGTAGTTTTTTGGAAGCTTGGCAGGCCCTTTCCATGAAAGTGATTCTCGCCAGTCTCTGCTTAGGGCTACATCAACAGCAAACAAACCATAGAGATAGAACTTGAAACTGCTTTATTGTGTCAAGTTTCAAAGAGCTAGCACAAACCGTGTTTGATTTAGAGTTCCAAATACATGAATCCCTATAGGAGAAAACAGAGTGAAACCTCAAAATGAAACCGGTTACTGCCAACGAACGGTTTAACCTTGAAGAACGAAATTTGGCAAGCCATGTGGGCTTGGTGTACTGATTACCTGAAAGTATCATCAAGATTGGGTGAAAAAGTGTTTGCTGAGATTTCAGGCAACTCGTAGATTTTAAAAGCTTAGCAGGCCCTTTCCATGAAAGTGATTCTCGCCAGTCTCTGCTTAGGGCTACATCAACAGCAAACAAACCATAGAGATAGAACTTGAAACTCCTTTATTGTGTCAAGAATCAAAAAGCTAGAACAAACCGTGTTTTATTTAGAGTTCCAAATACATGAATTCCTATAGGAGAAAACAGAGTGAAACCTCAAAATGAAACCGCTTACTGCCAACGAAAGGTTTAACCTAGAAGAAGGAAATTTGGCAAGCCAAGTGGGATTGGTGTATTGATCATTACCAGAAAGTATCATCAAGATTGGGTGAAAAAGTGTTTGCTGAGATTTCAGGCAACTCGTAGTTTTTTGGAAGCTTGGCAGGCCCTTTCCATGAAAGTGACTCTTGCCAGTCTCTGCTTAGGGCTACATCAACAGCAAACAAACCATAGAGATAGAACTTGAAACTGCTTTATTGTGTCAAGTTTCAAAGAGCTAGCACAAACCGTGTTTGATTTAGAGTTCCAAATACATGTATCCCTATAGGAGAAAACAGAGTGAAACCTCAAAATGAAACCGGTTACTGCCAACGAACGGTTTAACCTAGAAGAACGAAATTTGGCGAGCCATGTGGGCTTGGTGTACTGATTACCTGAAAGTATCATCAAGATTGGGTGAAAAAGTGTTTGCTGAGATTTCAGGCAAATCGTAGTTTTTTGGAAGCTTGGCAGGCCCTTTCCATGAAAGTGATTCTCACCAGTCTCTGCTTAGGGCTAGATCAACAGCAAACAAACCATACAGATAGAACTTGAAACTCCTTTATTTTTTCAAGTTTCAAACTGCTAGCACAAACCGTGTTTGATTTCGAGTTCTAAATACATGTATTCCCTTAGGTGAAAACAGAGTGAAACCTAAAAATGAAAACGGTTACTGCAAACGAACGGTTTAACCTAGAGAAACGAAACTTGGTGAGCCACGTGGGATTGATGTACTGATCATTACCTAAAAGATTCATCAAGATTGTGTGAAAAAATGTTTGCTGAGATTTCAGGAAAATTGTAGTTTTTTGGAAGCTTTCAACCCCTTTCCATGAAAGTGATTTTCTCCAGTCTCTGCTTAGGGCTACATCAACAGCAAACAAATCATAGAGATAGAAGTTGAAACTGCTTTATTGTGTCAAGTATCAAACTGCTAGCACAAACCGTGTTTGATTTAGAGTTCGAAATAGATGTATTCCTATAGGTAAAAACAGAGTGAAACCTAAAAATGAAAACGGTTACTGCAAACAAACGGTTTAACCTAGAGAAACGAAACTTGGTGAGCCAAGTGGGATTGATGTACTGATCATTATCTAAAAGATTCATCAAGATTGTGTGAAAAAATGTCTGCTGAGATTTCAGGCAAATTGTAGTTTTTTGGAAGCTTGGCAACCCCTTTCCATGAAAGTGATTTTCTCCAGTCTGTGCTTAGGGCTACTTCAACAGCAAACAAACCATAGAGATAGAACTTGAAACTGCTTTATTGTGTCAAGTTTCAAACTGCTAGCACAAACCGTGTTTGATTTAGAGTTCGAAATACATGTATTCCTATAGGAGAAAACAGAGTGAAACCTAAAAATGAAAATGGTTACTGCAAACGAACGGTTTAACCTAGAAGAATGAAACTATGTGTGCCAAGTGGGATTGGTGTACTGATCATTACCTGAAAGAATCATCAAGATTGGGTGAAAAAATGTTTGCTGAGATTTCAGGCAAATCGTAGTTTTTTGGAAGCTTGTCAAGCCCTTTCCATGAAAGTGATTTTGTCCAGTCTCTGCTTAGGGCTACATCAACAGCAAACAAACCATAGAGATAGAACTTGAAACTGCTTTATTGTGTCAAGTTTCAAACTGCTAGCACAAACCGAGTTTGATTTAGAGTTCGAAATACATGTATTCCCTTAGGTTAAAACAGATTGAAACCTAAAAATGAAAACGGTTACTGCAAACGAACGGTTTAACCTAGAGAAACGAAACTTGGTGAGCCAAGTGGGATTGATGTACTGTTCATTACCTAAAAGATTCATCAAGATTGTGTGAAAAGATGTTTGCTGAGATTTCAGGCAAATTGTAGTTTTTTGGAAGCTTGGCAACCCCTTTCCATGAAAGTGATTTTCTCCAGTCTGTGCTTAGGGCTACATCAACAGCAAACAAACCATAGAGATAGAACTTGAAACTGCTTTATTGTGTCAAGTTTCAAACTGCTAGCACAAACAGTGTTTGATTTAGAGTTCGAAATACATGTATCCCTATAGGAGAACAGAGAGTGAAACCTAAAAATGAAAACAGTTACTGCTAACGAACGGTTTAACCTACAAGAATAAAACTTGGTGAGCCAAGTTGGATTGGTGTACTGATCATTATCCGAAAGAATCACCAAGATTGGGTGAAAAAATGTTTGCTGAGATTTCAGGAAAATCGTAGTTTTTTGAAAACTTGGCAACCCCTTTCAATGAAAGTGATTTTGTCCAGTCTCTGCTTAGGGCTACATCAACAGCAAACAAACCATAAAGATAGAGCTTGAAACTGCTTTATTGTGTCAAGTTTCAAACTGCTAGCACAAACCGAGTTTGATTTAGAGTTCGAAATACATGTATTCCTATAGGAGAAAATAGAGTGAAACCTAAAAATGAAAACGGTTACTTCAAAAGAAAGGTTTAACCTAGAGGAATGAAACTATGTGAGCCAAGTGGGATTGGTGTACTGATCATTACCTGAAAGAATCATCAAGATTGGGTGAAAAAATGTTTGCTGAGATTTCAGGCAATTCGTAGTTTTTTGGAAGCTTGGCAACCCCTTTCCATGAAAGTGATTTTCTCCAGTCTCTGCTTAGGGCTACATCAACAGCAAACAAACCATAGAGATAGAACTTGAAACTGCTTTATTGTGTCAAGTTTCAAACTGCTAGCACAAACCGTGTTTGATTTAGAGTTCGAAATACATGTATTCCTATAGGAGAAAACAGATTGAAACCTAAAAATTAAAACAGTTACTTCAAAGGAACGGTTTAACCTAGAAGAATGAAACTATGTGAGCCAAGTGGGATTGGTGTACTGACCATTACCTGAAAGAATGATCAAGATTGGGTGAAAAAATATTTGGTGAGATTTCAGGCAAATCGTAGTTTTTTGGAAGCTTGGCAACGCCTTTCCATGAAAGTGATTTTGTCCAGTCTCTGCTTAGGGCTACATCAACAGCAAACAAACCATAGAGATAGAACTTGAAACTGCTTTGTTTTGTCAAGTTTCAAACTGCTAGCACAATCAGTGTTTGATTTAGAGTTCGAAATACATGTATTCCTATAGGAGAAAACAGAGTGAAACCTAAAAATGAAAACGGTTACTGCAGACGAACGGTTTAACCTAGAGAAACGAAACTTGGTGAGCCAAGTGGGATTGATGTACTGATCATTACCTAAAACATTCATCAAGATTGTGTGAAAAAATGTTTGCTGAGATTTCAGGCAAATTGTAGTTTTTTGGAAGCTTGGCAACCCCTTTCCATGAAAGTGATTTTCTCCAGTCTGTGCTTAGGGCTACATCAACAGCAAACAAACCATAGAGATAGAACTTGAAACTGCTTTATTGTGTCAAGTTTCAAACTGCTAGCACAAACCGTGTTTGATTTAGAGTTCGAAATACATGTATTCCTATAGGAGAAAACAGAGTGAAACGTAAAAATGAAATCGGTCACTGCAAACGAACGGTTTAACCTAGAAGAATGAAACTTGGTGAGCCAAGTGGGATTGGTGTACTGATCATTACCTGAAAGAATCATCAAGATTGGGTGAAAAAATGTTTGCTGAGATTTCAGGCAAATCGTAGATTTTTGGAAGCTTGGCAACCCCTCCATGAAAGTGATTTTGTCCAGTCTCTGCTTAGGGCTACATCAACAGCAAACAAACCATAGAGATAGAACTTGAAACTGCTTTATTGTGACAAGTTTCAAACTGCTAGCACAAACCGAGTTTGATTTAGAGTTCGAAATACATGTATTCCCTTAGGTGAAAACAGAGTGAAACCTAAAAATGAAAACGGTTACTGCAAACGAACGGTTTAACCTAGAGAAACGAAACTTGGTGAGCCAAGTGGGATTGATGTACTTATCATTACCTAAAAGATTCATCAAGATTGTGTGAAAAAATGTTTGCTGAGATTTCAGGCAAATTGTAGTTTTTTGGAAGCTTGGCAACCCCTTTCCATGAAAGTGATTTTCTCCAGTCTGTGCTTAGGGCTACATCAACAGCAAACAAACCATAGAGATAGAACTTGAAACTGCTTTATTGTGTCAAGTTTCAAACTGCTAGCACAAATTGAGTTTAATTTACAGTTCGAAATACATGTATTCTTATAGGTGAAAACAGAGTGAAACCTGAAAATAAAACGGTTACTGCAAACGAACGGTTTAACCTAGAGAAACCAAACTTGGTGAGCCAAGTGGGATTGATGTACTAATCATTACCTAAAAGATTCATCAAGATTGTGTGAAAAAATGTTTGCTGAGATTTCAGGCAAATTGTAGTTTTTTGGAAGCTTGGCAACCCCTTTCCATGAAAAGTGATTTTCTCCAGTCTGTGCTTAGGGCTACATCAACAGCAAACAAACCATTAGAGATAGAACTTGAAACTGCTTTATTGTGTCAAGTTTCAAACTGCTAGCACAAACCGTGTTTGATTTAGAGTTCGAAATACATGTATTCCTATAGGAGAACAGAGAGTGAAACCTAAAAATGAAAACAGTTACTGCTAACGAACGGTTTAACCTACAAGAATAAAACTTGGTGAGCCAAGTTGGATTGGTGTACTGATCATTATCCGAAAGAATCACCAAGATTGGGTGAAAAAATGTTTGCTGAGATTTCAGGAAAATCGTAGTTTTTTGAAAACTTGGCAACCCCTTTCAATGAAAGTGATTTTGTCCAGTCTCTGCTTAGGGCTACATCAACAGCAAACAAATCCATAAAGATAGAGCTTGAAACTGCTTTATTGTGTCAAGTTTCAAACTGCTAGCACAAACCGAGTTTGATTTAGAGTTCGAAATACATGTATTCCTATAGGAGAAAATAGAGTGAAACCTAAAAATGAAAACGGTTACTTCAAAAGAAAGGTTTAACCTAGAGGAATGAAACTATGTGAGCCAAGTGGGATTGGTGTACTGATCATTACCTGAAAGAATCATCAAGATTGGGTGAAAAAATGTTTGCTGAGATTTCAGGCAATTCGTAGTTTTTTGGAAGCTTGGCAACCCCTTTCCATGAAAGTGATTTTCTCCAGTCTCTGCTTAGGGCTACATCAACAGCAAACAAACCATAGAGATAGAACTTGAAACTGCTTTATTGTGTCAAGTTTCAAACTGCTAGCACAAACCGTGTTTGATTTTAGAGTTCGAAATACATGTATTCCTATAGGAGAAAACAGATTGAAACCTAAAAATTAAAACAGTTACTTCAAAGGAACGGTTTAACCTAGAAGAATGAAACTATGTGAGCCAAGTGGGATTGGTGTACTGACCATTACCTGAAAGAATGATCAAGATTGGGTGAAAAAATATTTGGTGAGATTTCAGGCAAATCGTAGTTTTTTGGGAAGCTTGGCAACGCCTTTCCATGAAAGTGATTTTGTCCAGTCTCTGCTTAGGGCTACATCAACAGCAAACAAACCATAGAGATAGAACTTGAAACTGCTTTGTTTTGTCAAGTTTCAAACTGCTAGCACAATCAGTGTTTGATTTAGAGTTCGAAATACATGTATTCCTATAGGAGAAAACAGAGTGAAACCTAAAAATGAAAACGGTTACTGCAGACGAACGGTTTAACCTAGAGAAACGAAAACTTGGTGAGCCAAGTGGGATTGATGTACTGATCATTACCTAAAACATTCATCAAGATTGTGTGAAAAATGTTTGCTGAGATTTCAGGCAAATTGTAGTTTTTTGGAAGCTTGGCAACCCTTTCCATGAAAGTGATTTTCTCCAGTCTGTGCTTAGGGCTACATCAACAGCAAAACCATAGAGATAGAACTTGAAACTGCTTTATTGTGTCAAGTTTCAAACTGCTAGCACAAACCGTGTTTGATTTAGAGTTCGAAATACATGTATTCCTATAGGAGAAAACAGAGTGAAACGTAAAAATGAAATCGGTCACTGCAAACGAACGGTTTAACCTAGAAGAATGAAACTTGGTGAGCCAAGTGGGATTGGTGTACTGATCATTACCTGAAAGAATCATCAAGATTGGGTGAAAAAATGTTTGCTGAGATTTCAGGCAAATCGTAGATTTTTGGAAGCTTGGCAACCCCTCCATGAAAGTGATTTTGTCCAGTCTCTGCTTAGGGCTACATCAACAGCAAACAAACCATAGAGATAGAACTTGAAACTGCTTTATTGTGACAAGTTTCAAACTGCTAGCACAAACCGAGTTTGATTTAGAGTTCGAAATACATGTATTCCCTTAGGTGAAACAGAGTGAAACCTAAAAATGAAAACGGTTACTGCAAACGAACGGTTTAACCTAGAGAAACGAAACTTGGTGAGCCAAGTGGGATTGATGTACTTATCATTACCTAAAAGATTCATCAAGATTGTGTGAAAAAATGTTTGCTGAGATTTCAGGCAAATTGTAGTTTTTTGGAAGCTTGGCAACCCCTTTCCATGAAAGTGATTTTCTCCAGTCTGTGCTTAGGGCTACATCAACAGCAAACAAACCATAGAGATAGAACTTGAAACTGCTTTATTGTGTCAAGTTTCAAACTGCTAGCACAAATTGAGTTTAATTTACAGTTCGAAATACATGTATTCTTATAGGTGAAAACAGAGTGAAACCTGAAAATAAAAACGGTTACTGCAAACGAACGGTTTAACCTAGAGAAACCAAACTTGGTGAGCCAAGTGGGATTGATGTACTAATCATTACCTAAAAGATTCATCAAGATTGTGTGAAAAAATGTTTGCTGAGATTTCAGGCAAATTGTAGTTTTTTGGAAGCTTGGCAACCCCTTTCCATGAAAGTGATTTTCTCCAGTCTGTGCTTAGGGCTACATCAACAGCAAACAAACCATAGAGATAGAACTTGAAACTGCTTTATTGTGTCAAGTTTCAAACTGCTAGCACAAACCGTGTTTGATTTAGAGTTCGAAATACATGTATTCCTATAGGAGAAAACAGAGTGAAACCTAAAAATGAAAACTGTTACTGCAAACGAACGGTTTTAACCTAGAAGAATGAAAATATGTGAGCCAATTGGGATTGGTGTACTGACCATTACCTGATATAATCATCAAGATTGGGTGAAAAAAATGTTTGACTGAGATTTCAGGCAAATTGTAGTTTTTTGGAAGCTTGGCAACCCCTTTCCATGAAAGTGATTTTGTCCAGTCTCTGCTTAGGGCTACATCAACAGCAAACAAACCATAGAGATAGAACTTGAAACTGCTTTATTGTGTCAAGTTTCAAACTGCTAGCACAAACCGTGTTGATTTAGAGTTCGAAATACATGTATCCCTATAGGAGAAAAGAGAGCGAAACCTAGAAATGAAAAAGGTTACTGCAAACGAACGGTTTAACCCTAGAAGAATAAAACTTGGTGAGCCAAGTGGGATTGGTGTACTGATCATTACCTGAAAGAATCATCAAGATTGGGTGAAAAATGTTTGCTGAGATTTCAGGCAAATCGTAGTTTTTTGGAAGCTTGGCAACCCCTTTCCATGAAAGTGATTTTCTCCAGTCTCTGCTTAGGGCTACATCAACAGCATACAAACCATAGAGATAGAAACTTGAAACTGCTTTATTGTGTCAAGTTTCAAACTGCTAGCACAAACCGTGTTTGATTTCGAGTTCGAAATACATGTATCCCTATAGGAGAAAACAGAGTGAAACCTAAAAATGAAAACGGTTACTGCAAACGAACGGTTTACCTAGAGAAACGAAACTTGGTGAGCCAAGTGGGATTGATGTACTGATCATTACCTCAAAGATTCATCAAGATTGGGTGAAAAAGTGTGTGCTGAGATTTCAGGCAAATTGTAGTTTTTTGGAAGCTTGGCAACCCCTTTCCATAAAAGTGATTTTCTTTAGTCTGTGCTTAGGGCTACATCAACAGCAAACAAACCATAGAGATAGAACTTGAAACTGCTTTATTGTGTCAAGTTTCAAACTGCTAGCACAAAACCGTGTTTGATTAAGAGTTCAAAATACATGTATTCCTATAGGAGAAAACAGAGTGAAACCTAAAATAAAAACGGTTACTGCAAACGAACGGTTTAACCTAGAAGAATGAAACTATGTGAGCCAAGTGGGATTGGTGTACTGACCATTACCTGAAAGAATCATCAAGATTGGGGGAAAAAATATTTGCTGAGATTTCAGGCAAATCATAGTTTTTTGAAAGCTTGGCAACCCCTTTCCATGAAAGTGATTTTGTCTAGTCTCTGCTTAGGGCTACATCAACAGCAAACAAACCATAGAGATAGAACTTGAAACTGCTTTATTGTGTCAAGTTTCAAACTGCTAGCACAAACCGTGTTTGATTTAGAGTTCGAAAAACATGTATTCTTATAGGAGAAAACAGAGTGAAACCTAAAAATGAAACGGTTACTGCAACGAACGGTTTAACCTAGAAAAATAAATCTTGGTGAGCCAAGTGGGATTGGTGTACTGATCATTACCTGAAAGAATCATCAAGATTTAGTGAAAAAAGTTGCTGAGATTTCAGGCACATCATAGTTTTTTGAAATCTTGGCAACCCCTTTCCATTAAAGTAATTTTGTCCAGTCTCTGCTTAGGGCTACATCAACAGCAAACAAACCATAGAGATAGAACTTGAAACTGCTTTATTGTGTCAAGTTTCAAACTGCTAGCACAAACCGTGTTTGATTAAGAGTTCGAAAAATATGTATTAGTATAGGAGAAAACAGAGTGAAACCTAAAAATGAAAACGGTTACTGGAAACGAACGGTTTAACCTAGAAGAATGAAACTATGTGAGCCAAGTGGGATTGGTGTACTGATCATTACCTGAAAGAATCATCAAGATTGGGTGAAAAAATGTTTGCTGAGATTTCAGGCAATTCGTAGTTTTTTGGAAGCTTGGCAACCCCTTTCCATGAAAGTGATTTTCTCCAGTCTCTGCTTAGGGCTACATCAACAGCAAACAAACCATAGAGATAGAACTTGAAACTGCTTTATTGTGTCAAGTTTCAAACTGCTAGCACAAACCGAGTTTGATTTAGAGTTCTAAATACATGTATTCCCTTAGGTGAAAACAGAGTGAAACCTAAAAATGAAAACGGTTACTGCAAACAAACGGTTTAACCTAGAGAAACGAAACTTGGTGAGCCACGTGGGATTGATGTACTGATCATTACCTAAAAGATTCATCAAGATTGTGTGAAAATATGTTTGCTGAGATTTCAGGAAAATTGTAGTTTTTTGGAAGCTTTCAACCCCTTTCCATGAAAGTGATTTTCTCCAGTCTCTGCTTAGGGCTACATCAACAGCAAACAAACCATAGAGATAGAAGTTGAAACTGCTTTATTGTGTCAAGTATCAAACTGCTAGCACAAACCGTGTTTGATTTAGAGTTCGAAATACATGTATTCCTATAGGTAAAAACAGATTGAAACCTAAAAATGAAAACGGTTACTGCAAACGAACGGTTTAACCTAGAGAAACGAAACTTGGTGAGCCAAGTGGGATTGATGTACTGATCATTACCTAAAAGATTCATCAAGATTGTGTGAAAAAATGTTTGCTGAGATTTCAGGCAAATTGAAGTTTTTTGGAAGCTTGGCAACCCCTTTCCATGAAAGTGATTTTCTCCAGTCTGTGCTTAGGGCTACATCAACAGCAAACAAACCATAGAGATAGAACTTGAAACTGCTTTATTGTGTCAAGTTTCAAACTGCTAGCACAAACCGTGTTTGATTTAGAGTTCGAAATACATGTATTCCTATAGGAGAAAACAGAGTGAAACCTAAAAATGAAAACGGTTACTGCAAACGAACGGTTTAACCTAGAAGAATGAAACTATGTGTGCCAAGTGGGATTGGTGTACTGATCATTACCTGAAAGAATCATCAAGTTTGGGTGAAAAAATGTTTGCTGAGATTTCAGGCAAATCGTAGTTTTTTGTAAGCTTGTCAAGCCCTTTCCATGAAAGTGATTTTGTCCAGTCTCTGCTTAGGGCTACATCAACAGCAAACAAACCATAGAGATAGAACTTGAAACTGCTTTATTGTGTCAAGTTTCAAACTGCTAGCACAAACCGAGTTTGATTTAGAGTTCGAAATACATGTATTCCTATAGGAGAAAAGAGAGTGAAACCTAAAAATGAAAACGGTTACTGCTAACGAACGGTTTAACCTACAAGAATAAAACTTGGTGAGCCAAGTTGGATTGGTGTACTGATCATTATCTGAAAGAATCACCAAGATTGGGTGAAAAAATGTTTGCTGGGATTTCAGGAAAATCGTAGTTTTTTGAAAACTTGGCAACCCCTTTCAATGAAAGTGATTTTGTCCAGTCTCTGCTTAGGGCTACATCAACAGCAAACAAACCATAAAGATAGAGCTTGAAACTGCTTTATTGTGTCAAGTTTCAAACTGCTAGCACAAACCGAGTTTGATTTAGAGTTCGAAATACATGTATTCCTATAGGAGAAAATAGAGTGAAACATAAAAATGAAAACGGTTACTTCAAAAGAACGGTTTAACATAGAGGAATGAAACTATGTGAGCCAAGTGGGATTGGTGTACTGACCATTACCTGAAAGAATCATCAAGATTGGGTGAAAAAATATTTGGTGAGATTTCAGGCAAATCTTAGTTTTTTGGAAGCTTGGCAACGCCTTTCCATGAAAGTGATTTTGTCCAGGCTCTGCTTAGGGCTACATCAACAGCAAACAAACCATAGTGATAGAACTTGAAACTGCTTTGTTTTGTCAAGTTTCAAACTGCTAGCACAATCCGTGTTTGATTTAGAGTTCGAAATACATGTATTCCTATAGGAGAAAACAGAGTGAAACCTAAAAATGAAAATGGTTACTGCAGACGAACGGTTTAACCTAGAGAAACGAAACTTGGTGAGCCAAGTGGGATTGATGTACTGATCATTTCCTAAAACATTCATCAAGATTGTGTGAAAAAATGTTTGCTGAGATTTCAGGCAAATTGTAGTTTTTTGGAAGCTTGGCAACCCCTTTCCATGAAAGTGATTTTCTCCAGTCTGTGCTTAGGGCTACATCAACAGCAAACAAACCATAGAGATAGAACTTGAAACTGCTTTATTGTGTCAAGTTTCAAACTGCTAGCACAAACCGTGTTTGATTTAGAGTTCGAAATACATGTATTCCTATAGGAGAAAACAGAGTGAAACGTAAAAATGAAAACGGTCACTACAAACGAACGGTTTAACCTAGAAGAATGAATCTATGTGAGCCAAGTGGGATTGGTGTACTGATCATTACCTGAAAGAATCATCAAGATTGGGTGAAAAAATGTTTGCTGAGATTTCAGGAAAATCGTAGTTTTTTGGAAGCTTGGCAACCCCTTTCCATGAAAGTGATTTTGTCCAGTCTCTGCTTAGGGCTACATCAACAGCAAACAAACCATAGAGAAAGAACTTGAAACTGCTTTATTGTGTCAAGTTTCAAACTGCTAGCACAAACCGTGTTTGATTTAGAGTTCGAAATACATGTATCCCTATAGGAGAAAAGAGAGTGAAACCTAAAAATGAAAACGGTTACTGCAAACGAATGGTTTAACCTAGAAAAATGAAACTTGGTGAGCCAAGTGAAATTGGTGTACTGATCATTACCTGAAAGAATCATCAAATTGGGTGAAAAAATGTTTGCTGAGATTTCAGGCAAATTGTAGTTTTTTGGAAGCTTGGCAACCCCTTTCCATGAAAGTGATTTTCTCCAGTCTGTGCTTAGGGCTACATCAACAGCAAACAAACCATAGAGATAGAACTTGAAACTGCTTTATTGTGTCAAGTTTCAAACTGCTAGCACAAACCGTGTTTGATTTAGAGTTCGAAATACATGTATCCCTATAGGAGAAAAGAGAGTGAAACCTAAAAATGAAAACGGTTACTGCAAACGAACGGTTTAACCTAGAAGAATGAAACTTGGTGAGCCAAGTGGGATTGGTGTACTGATCATTACCTGAAAGAATTATCAAGATTGGGTGAAAAAATGTTTGCTGAGATTTCAGGCAAATCGTAGTTTTTAGGAAGCTTGGCAACCCCTTTTCATGAAAGTGATTTTGTCCAGTCTCTGCTTAGGGCTACATCAACAGCAAACAAACCATAGAGATAGAACTTGAAACTGCTTTATTGTGTCAAGTTTTAAACTGCTAGCACAAACCGAGTTTGATTTAGAGTTCGAAATACATGTATCCCTATAGGAGAAAACAGAGTGAAACCTAAAAATGAAAACGGTTACTGCAAACGAACGGTTTAACCTAGAGAAACGAAACTTGGTGAGCCAAGTGGGATTGATGTACTGATCATTACCTAAAAGATTCATCAAGATTGTGTGAAAAAATGTTTGCTGAGATTTCAGGCAAATCCTAGTTTTTTGGAAGCTTGGCAACCCCTTTCCATGAAAGTGATTTTCTCCAGTCTGTGCTTAGGGCTACATCAACAGCAAACAAACCATAGAGATAGAACTTGAAACTGCTTTATTGTGTCAAGTTTCAAACTGCTAGCACAAACCGTGTTTTATTTCGAGTTCGAAATACATGTATCCCTATATGAGAAAATAGAGTGAAACCTAAAAATGAAAACGGTTACTGCAAACGAACGGTTTAACCTAGAATAATGAAACTATGTGAGCCAAGTGGGATTGGTGTTCTGATCATTACCTGAAAGAATCATCAAGATTGGGTGAAAAAATGTTTGCTGAGATTTCAGGCAAATCGTAGTTTTCTGGAAGCCTGGCAACCCCTTTCCATGAAAGTGATTTTGTCCAGTCTCTGCTTAGGGCTACATCAACAGCAAACAAACCATAGAGATAGAACTTGAAACTGCTTTATTGTGTCAAGTTTCAAACTGCTAGCACAAACCGTGTTTGATTTCGAGTTCGAAATACATGTATCCCTATAGGAGAAAACAGAGTGAAACCTAAAAATGAAAACGGTTACTGCAAACGAACGGTTTAACCTAGAGAAACAAAACTTGGTGAGCCAAGTGGGATTGATGTACTGATCATTACCTAAAAGATTCATCAAGATTGTGTGAAAAATTAGGAAGCAGGGAGAGGCTCGGCTGCGACCAGGTGGAATCCCACCAGCCAAGCCCGCACTGACTCCCGGGCTGAGTACGGGAGTTTAGACGGGGAAGGAAGTGGTACAGTCCCATCCCTCACAGCGGACACTCCACCAAGGGAATCAGCAGTCAGCATCTTGAACAGCTGATATATCCACCCATTCTCCGACTGATCTCAACAACAAAACTGGTGTGTGGCACTCAGCCCATCCCCCATACATCGGGAACTCGCATAAATTCTCTCCTAGGCTTCCCGGGGGAGGGAGAATCAGAGTGAGCCTGCACAAAGACTAGGGGGGAACTAGAGGCACCTGACCTGCAACCCCCCCTACCCATCTGCAGCCAAAACGAAACCTGTCTGGCTAGAGCTGGGGGTGGGGCAAGCAGGAAAATCCATAGGACAGAGTGCCTGGGATCCCAATTGCCAACTGTGGGACCCCGGAGATCCAGGCCCACTGATTCGTGCGGCCTGCCCGGCGGCTACAGAAGGCGTGGCGCCCCAGGGAAGCCATTAATTAGCAAGCAGGGAGAGGCTCGGCTGCGACCAGGTGGAATCCCACCAGCCAAGCCCGCACTGACTCCCGGGCTGAGTACGGTAGTTTAGACGGGGAAGGAAGCGGTACAGTCCCATCCCCCACAGCGGACACTCCACCAAGGGAATCAGCAGTCAGCATCTTGAACAGCTGATATATCCACCCATTCTCCGACAGATCTCAACAACAAAACAGGTGTGTGGCACTCAGCCCATCCCCCATACATCGGGAACTCACATAAATTCTCTCCTAGGCTTGCCGGGGGAGGGAGAATCAGAGTGAGCCTGCATAAAGACTAGGGGGGAACTAGAGGCACCTGACCTGCAACCCCCCCTACCCATCTGCAGCCAAAAGGAAACCTGTCTGGCTAGAGCTGGGGGTGGGGCAAGCAGGAAAATCCAAAGGACAGAGTGCCTGGGATCCCAATTGCCAACTGTGGGACCCCGGAGATCCAGGCCCACTGATTCATGCGGCCTGCCCTGCGGCTACAGAAGGCTAGCAGGAGAAACCAGGAAGCTAGAGGCAAGGCCCTCAAGACTGGGCAGCTGGAAATTGCAGGCCCGCCGGCGACAGTTCACCCACTGCCCGCATAGCTGGGCGGTAGGAGAACACCCGGCCGCAGGTGACCGATCACCCACCCGCGGCCTGTGATACTGGGCGGCTAGAGACCGCCTTCCTGCCGCGACTGGGAGCTGAAATCAAACAGAGACAGTCCAGTCACACCACCTCATCAGGACACCCAGGCAAGGAACTGGGGCCGGTCATAGCAAAGTAGTGTCGTCACTGGAGCTGGGACGTCGGATCTTCCTTCACAGTGGAATCCACGTCAGCAGGCATAGTTTAACAACACTAAGGAGAGGCATCAGAGTAAAACAGAACCAAAACAAATCTATAGAAGAGAGTAGAAACACGACAATCAAATAGAGCTGGAAAGCAACGGGGACAACATGAGAAAACAAGGGAAAAAAGGAGTACAAACAATGCAAGACAACTTAATTCTACATGAGGACATAGAAACATCAGAAGCAGGGATAGGGAAAGAACTCAAGGCATACCTAACTCAAATGGAAAGGAATATTAGAGAAGACATGAGACAGCAATTCCAAGCAATAAAAATATATTTTGAAAATGAATTAAACAAACAAATTCAAATGGCAAAGAACGAGCTCTACCAGAAGATAGAGATCTTAAAAAAGAATCAAACTATAATCCTAGAATTGCAGGAAACTATAAACCAAATTAAAAACTCAAACGAGAATATTACAAATAGACTTGATCAAGTAGAAGTCAGAACATCAGATAATGAAGACAAGGTTTATCAACTTGAAAAGAGTATAGTCAACACAGAAAAGATGCTTAAATCCCATGAGCAATCTATTCAAGAGATATGGGATGTCATTAAAAAACCAAATTTGAGAGTCATCGGGATAGAAGAAGGCACAGAGATTCAAACCAAAGGAATGGACAGCATATTAAATGAAATAATTGTAGAAAACTTCCCAGAGATGAAAGATGGAATGGATTGCCAAATCCTGGGAGCCTACAGGACCCCAAACATTCAAAACTATAATAGACCAACTCCAAGACACATAATTATGAAGATAGCCAACATACAGGACAAGGAGAGAATATTAAAAGCTACCAGAGAAAAGAGACAGATTACATTCAGGGGTAAACCAATTAGGTTAATGACTGATTTCTCAGCACAGACTTTGAAAGCAAGAAGATCCTGGAACAATGTATTTCAAACGCTGAAAAATAATGGATTTCAACCAAGAATACTGTATCCAGCAAAATTGAGCTTCAGATTTGACAACGAAATTAAAATCTTTCACGATAAACAAAAGCTAAAAGAATTTGCAGCAAGAAAACCAGCACTGCAAAGCATTCTGAGCAATATACTACAAGAAGAGGAATTGAAAAATAGTGCCCAAAACTAACAACGAGAGGTATCTCAGTAAAGGAGGAGGAAAACAACCAAAAAAAGTAAAACTAGCCAAACTAAAATAAATAAATAAAGAAGCATGACTGGAAGTACAAATCATATCTCAATTGTAACTTTAAATGTTAATGGCCTAAACTCACCAATCAAGAGACATAGGCTAGCAACCTGGATCAAAAAAACAAATCCAACAATATGCTGCCTTCAGGAGACTCATATGATAGGAAAAGACATACACAGGCTGAAGGTAAAAGGTTGGGAAAAATCATACCACTCACATGGCCCTCGGAAGCAAGCAGGAGTGGCCATACTCATATCAAATAAAATCAACTTCAAACCTAAGTTAATTAAGAAGGATAAAGAAGGACACTATATACTGTTAAAAGGGACCATCCACCAACAAGACATAACAATTATCAATTTGTATGCACCAAACAATGGAGCTGCAATCTACATAAAACAAACGCTCCTCAAGTTCAAGAGTCAAATAGACCATAACACAATAATTACGGGTGACTTCAACACACCGCTCTCGCCATTAGACAGATCCTCTAGACAAAAACTGAATAAAGAAACTATAGAACTCAACAGCACAATAAATAACCTAGACCTAACTGACATATATAGAATATACCAACCATCATCAAGTGGATACACGTTCTTCTCAGCAGCACATGGATCCTACTCAAAAATAGACCATATATTATGCCATAAGGCAAATCTTAGTAAATATAAAAGTGTGGAGATAATACCATGCACCATATCTGACCATAATGGAATGAAATTGGAAATCAATGATAAAAAAAGGAAGAAGAAATCCTACACCACATGGAAAATGAACAATATGTTATTGAATGATCAATGGGTTACAGAAGACATAAAGGAAGAGATAAAAAAATTTTTAGAGTCAAATGATAATACAGACACAACATACCGGAATCTATGGGACACAATGAAAGCAGTTTTAAGAGGGAAATTCATATCCTGGAGTTCTTTCATCAAAAAAAGAAAAAACCAACAAATAAATGAATTCACACTACACCTCAAAAACCTAGAAAAGGAAGAACAAAACAACAGCAATTGTAGTAGAAGACAAGAAATAATTAAAATTAGAGCAGAAATAAACGAAATTGAAACAAAAAAAACCATTGAAAAAATTGATAAAACTAAAAGTTGGTTCTTTGAAAAAATAAATAAGATAGACAAGCCCTTAGCTATGCTAACAAAAAGAAGAAGAGAGAGAACTCAAATTACTAATATACGGGATGAAAAAGGCAATATCACAACCGACACTACAGAAATACAGAAGATAATTAGAAAGTATTTTGAAACCCTATATTCTAATAAAATAGAAGATAGCGAGGATATCGATAAATTTCTTAAGGCATATGATTTGCCCAGACTGAGACAGGAAGACACACACAATTTAAACAGACCAATAACAAAGGAAGAAATAGAAGAAGCCATCAAAAGACTACCAACCAAGAAAAGCCCTGGACCTGATGGGTATACAGCGGAGTTCTACAAAACCTTCAAAGAAGAACTAATACCAATACTTTTCAAACTATTTCAAGAAATAGAAAAAGAAGGAGCTCTTCCAAATTCATTCTATGAGACCAACATCACCCTGATCCCAAAACCAGACAAAGACACTTCAAAGAAAGAAAACTACAGACCAATATCTCTAATGAACTTGGATGCAAAAATTCTCAATAAAATTCTGGCGAATAGAATACAAAAACATATCAGAAAACTTGTGCACCATGATCAAGTAGGATTCATCCCTGGGATGCAAGGCTGGTTCAATATACGGAAATCAATACATGCTATTCACCACATCAATAGGCTTAAAGACAAGAACCATATGATCATCTCGATAGATGCAGAAAAAGCATTTGACAAAATACAACATCCCTTTATGTTCAAAACATTAGAAAAACTAGGGATATCAGGAACTTACCTCAACATTGTAAAAGCTATATATGCTAAACCTCAGGCTAGCATCATCCTAAACGGAGAAAAACTAAAGGCATTCCCTCTAAAATCTGGAACAAGACAGGGATGTCCTCTATCACCACTTCTATTCAATTTAGTTCTCGAAGTACTAGCCAGAGCAATTAGACAGACAAAAGAAATTAAAGGCATAAAAATAGGAAAAGAAGAAATTAAATTATCGCTATTTGCAGATGACATGATAATTTACTTAACAGACCCAAAAGGATTTACAAAGAAGCTGCTAGAGTTAATAAATGAATTCAGCAAAGTGGCAGGATATAAAATCAACACGCACAAATCAAAGGCATTCCTGTATATCAGCAACAAAACCTCTGAAATGGAAATAAGGAAAACCACTCCATTCACAATATCCTCAAAGAAAATAAGATACTTGGGAATCAACCTAACAAAAGAGGTGAAAGATTTATACAATGAAAACTACAGAACCTTAAAGAGAGAGATAGAAGAAGATCTCAGAAGATGGAAAAATGTACCCTGTTCATGGATAGGCAGAACTAACATCATCAAAATGGCGATATTACCCAAAGTTCTCTACAGGTTTAATGCGATGCCAATCAGAATCCCAAAGACATTTCTTGTGGAAATAGATAAAGCAATCATGAAATTCATATGGAAAAACAAAAGACCAAGAATAGCAAAAGCAATTCTAAGCAGGAAGTGTGAATCTGGAGGTATAGCGATACCAGAGCTCAAACTGTACTACAAAGCAATAGTAACAAAAACAGCATGGTACTGGTACCAAAACAGGCAGGTGGACCAATGGTACAGAATAGAGGACACAGAGACTAATCCACAAAGTTACAACTATCTTATATTTGATAAAGGGGCTAAAAACATGCAATGGAGGAAGGATAGCATCTTCAACAAATGGTGCTGGGAAAATTGGAAATCCATATGCAACAAAATGAAATTGAATCCCTTTCTCTCGCCAGCCACAAAAGTTAACTCAAAATGGATCAAGGAGCTAGATATAAAAACAGAGACACTGCATCTGATAGAAGGAAAAGTTGGCTACGATCTACATATTGTGGGGTCGGGCTCCAAATTCCTTAATAGAACGCCCGTAGCCCAAGAGTTAATGACAAGAATAAATAAATGGGACCTACTTAAACTAAAAAGTTTTTTTCTCAGCAAGAGAAACAGTAAAAGAGGTAAATAGAGAGCCTACATCCTGGGAACAAATTTTTACCCCTCACACCTCAGATAGAGCCCTAATATCCAGAATGTACAAAGAACTCAAAAAATTAAACAATAAGATAACAAATAATCCAATCAACAAATGGGCCAAGGACCTGAACAGACACTTCTCAGAGGAGGACATACAATCAATCCACAAGCACATGAGAAAATGCTCACCATCTCTAGCAATCAGAGAAATGCAAATCAAAACCACGCTAAGATACCATTTCACTCCTGTAAGATTGGCAGCCATTATGAAGTCAAACAACAATAAGTGTTGGCGAGGATGTGGGGAAAAGGGCACACTTGTTCACTGCTGGTGGGACTGCAAAATGGTGAGGCCAATTTGGAAAGCAATATGGAGATTCCTGGGAAAGCTGGGAATGGATCCACCATTTGACCTAGCTATTGCCCTTCTTGGACTATTCCCTGAGGACCTTAAAAGAGCACACTATACGGATACGGCCACATCAATGATTATAGCAGCACAATTCACAATAGCTAGACTGTGGATCCAACCTAGATGCCCTTCAATAGATGAGTGGATAAAAAAATTGTGGCAGCTATACACAATGGAGTATTATGCAGCACTAAGAAACGACAAAATCATAGAATTTGCAGGGAAATGGATGGCATTAGAGCAGATTATGCTAAGTGAAGCTAGCCAAGCCCTAAAAAACAAATGTCAAATGTCTTCTTTGATATAAAGAGAGCCACTAAGAATAGAAAAGGAAGGAAGAGCATGAGGAAAAGACTAACAGTAAACTAAGACGAATGGGGGGAGAGAAAGGAAGAGAAAAGGGAAAACATATGGAAATGGTAGGAGACCTTCAGTGATACACAAAATTATAAGAGGTTATGAGGGGCAAGGGGATGGGGGGAAAAAAAGGGGAGAGAATTGAACAACAGCAGAGGAGGTAGAGAGGGAAGATGGGAGGGGAGGGGAGGGGAGAGGGGATAGTAGGGGATAGGAAAGGTAGCAGAATACAACAGTCACTAATATGCCATTAAGAAAAATGTGAGTATGTAACAGAAGTGAGTCTGATTATGTATTTGGGGAGTTCAAAACCCAATTGAGTCGAATGTATGAAAGATGATATGTCTTGAGCTCTGTAATGTTTTGAACAATCAATAAAAAAAAAAAGAAAAAAAAAAGATTGTGTGAAAAAATGTTTGCTGAGATTTCAGGCAAATTGTAGTTTTTTGGAAGCTTGGCAACCCCTTTCCATGAAAGTGATTTTCTCCAGTCCCTGCTTAGGGCTATATCAACAGCAAACAAACCATAGAGATAGAACTTGAAACTGCTTTATTGTGTCAAGTTTCAAACTGCTAGCAGAAACCGTGTTTGATTTAGAGTTCGAAATACATGTATCCCTATAGGAGAAAAGAGAGTGAAACCTAAAAATGAAAACGGTAAATGCAAACGAACGGTTTAACCTAGAAGAATGAAACTTGGTGAGCCAAGTGGGATTGGTGTACTGATCATTACCTGAAAGAATCATCAAGATTGGGTGAAAAAATGTTTGCTGTGATTTCAGGCAAATCGTAGTTTTTTGGAAGCTTGGCAACCCCTTTCCATGAAAGTGATTTTGTCCAGTCTCTGCTTAGGGCTACATCAACAGCAAACAAACCATAGAGATAGAACTTGAAACTGCTTTATTGTGTCAAGTTTCAAACTGCTAGCACAAACCGAGTTTGATTTAGAGTTTGAAATACATGTATTCCTATAGGTGAAAACAGAGTGAAACCTAAAAATGAAAACGGTTACTGCAAATGAATGGTTTAACCTAGAGAAACGAAACTTGGTGAGCCAAGTGGGATTGATGTACTGATCATTACCTAAAAGATTCATCAAGATTGTGTGAAAAAATGTTTGCTGAGATTTCAGGCAAATTGTAGTTTTTTGGAAGCTTGGCAACCCCTTTCCATGAAAGTGATTTTCTCCAGTCTGTGCTTAGGGCTACATCAACAGCAAACAAACCATAGAGATAGAACTTGAAACTGCTTTATTGTGTCAAGTTTCAAACTGCTAGCACAAACCGTGTTTGATTTAGAGTTCGAAATACATGTATCCCTATAGGAGAAAAGAGAGTGAAACCTCAAAATGAAACCGGTTACTGCAAACGAACGGTTTAACCTAGAAGAATGAAACTTGGTGAGCCAAGTGGGATTGGTGTACTGATCATTACCTGAAAGAATCATCAAGATTGGGTGAAAAAATGTTTGCTGAGATTTCAGGCAAATCGTAGTTTTTTGGAAGCTTGGCAACCCCTTTCCATGAAAGTGATTTTCTACAGTCTCTGCTTAGGGCTACATCAACAGCAAACAAACCATAGAGATAGAACTTGAAACTGCTTTATTGTGTCAAGTTTCAAACTGCTAGCAAAAACCGTGTTTGATTTAGAGTTCGAAATACATGTATTCCTATAGGAGAAAACAGAGTGAAAAATAAAAATGAAAACGGTTACTGCAAACGAACGGTTTAACCTAGAAGAATGAAACTATGTGAGCCAAGTGGGATTGGTTTACTGATCATTACCTGAAAGAATCATCAAGATTGGGTGAAAAAATGTTTGCTGAGATTTCAGGCAAATCGTAGTTTTTTGGAAGCTTGGCAACCCCTTTCCATGAAAGTGATTTTCTCCAGTCTCTGCTTAGGGCTATATCAACCGCAAACAAACCACAGAGATAGAACTTGAAACTGCTTTATTGTGTCACGTTTCAAACTGCTAGCACAAACCGTGTTTGATTTCGAGTTCGAAATACATGTATTCTTATAAGAGAAAACAGAGTGAAACCTAAAAATGAAAACGGTTACTGCAAACGAACGGTTTAACCTAGAAGAATGAAACTATGTGAGCCAAGTGGGATTGGTGTACTGATCATTACCTGAAAGAATCATCAAGATTGGGTGAAAAAATGTTTGCTGAGATTTCAGGCAAATCGTGGTTTTTTGGAAGCTTGGCAACCCCTTTCCATGAAAGTGATTTTGTCCAGTCTCTGCTTAGGGATACATCAACAGCAAACAAACCATAGAGATAGAACTTGAAACTGCTTTATTGTGTCAAGTTTCAAACTGCTAGCACAAACCGTGTTTGATTTCGAGTTCGAAATACATGTATCCCTATAGGAGAAAACAGAGTGAAACCTAAAAATGAAAATGGTTACTGCAAACGAACGGTTTAACCTAGAGAAACGAAACTTGGTGAGCCAAGTGGGATTGATGTACTGATCATTACCTAAAAGATTTATCAAAATGTGTGAAAAAATGTTTGCTGAGATTTCAGGCAAATTGAAGTTTTTTGGAAGCTTGGCAACCCCTTTCCATGAAAGTGATTTTCTCCAGTCTGTGCTTAGGGCTACATCAACAGCAAACAAACCATAGAGATAGAACTTGAAACTGCTTTATTGTGTCATGTTTCAAACTGCTGGCACAAACCGAGTTAGATTTAGATTGCGAAATACATGTATTCCTATAGGAGAAAACAGAGTGAAACCTCAAAATAAAAACGGTTACTGCAAACGAACGGTTTAACCTAGAGAAACGAAACTTGGTGAGCCAAGTGGGATTGATGTACTGATCATTACCTAAAAGATTCATCAAGATTGTGTGAAAAAATGTTTGCTGAGATTCCAGGTAAATTGTAGTTTTTTAAAGCTTGGCAACACCTTTCCATGAAAGTGATTTTCTCCAGTCTGTGCTTAGGGCTACATCAACAGCAAACAAACCATAGAGATAGAACTTGAAACTGCTTTAATGTGTCAAGTTTCAAACTGCTAGCACAAACCGAGTTTGATTTAGAGTTCGAAATACATGTATTCCTATAGGAGAAAACAGAGTGAAACCTCAAAATGAAAACGGTTACTGCAAACGAACGGTTTAACCTAGAAGAATGAAACTATGTAAGCCAAGTGGGATTGGTGTACTGATCATTACCTGAAAGAATCATCAAGATTGGGTGAAAAAATGTTTGCTGAGATTTCAGGCAAATCGTAGTTTTTTGGAAGATTGGCAACCCGTTTCAAAGAAAGTGATTTTCTGAAATCTCTGCTTAGGACTACATCAACAGCAAACAAACCATAGAGATAGAACTTGAAACTGCTTTATTGTGTCAAGTTTCAAACTGCTAGCACAAACCGTGTTTGATTTAGAGTTCGAAATACATGTATGCCTATAGGAGAAAAGAGAGTGAAACCTAAAAATAAAAATGGTTACTGCAAACGAACGGTTTAACCTAGAAAAATGAAACTTGGTGAGCCAAGTGGGATTGGTGTTCTGATCATTACCTGAAAGAATCATCAAGATTGGGTGAAAAAATGTTTGCTGAGATTTCAGGCAAATCGTAGTTTTTTGGAAGCTTGGCAACCCCTTTCCATGAAAGGGATTTTGTCCAGTCTCTGCTTAGGGCTACATCAACAGCAAACAAACCATAGAGATAGAACTTGAAACTGCTTTATTTTGTCAAGTTTCAAACTGCTAGCACAAACCGTGTTTGATTTCGAGTTCGAAATACATGTATCCCTATAGGAGAAAACAGAGTGAAACCTAAAAATGAAAACGGTTACTGCAAATGAACGGTTTAACCTAGAAGAATGAAACTTGGTGAGCCAAGTGGGATTGGTGTACTGATCATTACCTGAAAGAATCATGAAGATTGGTTGAAAAAATATTTGCTGAGATTTCAGGCAAATCGTAGATTTTTGGAAGCTTGGCAACCACTTTCCATGAAAGTGATTTTCTCCAGTCTCTGCTTAGGGCTACATCAACAGCAAACAAACCATAGAGATAGAACTTGAAACTGCTTTTTTGTGTCAAGTTTCAAACTGCTAGCACAAACCGTGTTTGATTTAGAGTTCGAAATACATGTATCCCTATAGGAGAAAAGAGAGTGAAAGCTAAAAATGAAAACGGTTACTGCAAACGAACGGTTTAACCTAGAAGAATGAAACTATGTGAGCCAAGTGGGATTGGTGTACTGATCATTACCTGAAAGAATCATCAAGATTGGGTGAAAAAATGTTTGCTGAGTTTCAGGCAAATCGTAGTTTTTTGGAAGCTTGGTAACCCCTTTCCATGAAAGTGATTTTCTCCAGTCTGTGCTTAGGGCTACATCAACAGCAAACAAACCATAGAGATAGAACTTGAAACTGCTTTATTGTGTCAAGTTTCAAAGAGCTAGCACAAACCGTGTTTGATTTCGAGTTCGAAATACATGTATCCTTATAGGAGAAATGAGAGTGAAACCTAAAAATGAAAACGGTTACTGCAAACGAACGGTTTAACCTAGAGAAACGAAACTTGGTGAGCCAAGTGGGATTGATGTACTGATCATTACCTAAAACATTCATCAAGATTGTGTGAAAAAATATTTTCTGAGATTGCAGGCAAATTGTAGTTTTTTGGAAGCTTGGCAACCCCTTTCCATGAAAGTGATTTTCTCCAGTCTGTGCTTAGGGCTACATCAACTGCCAACAAACCATAGAGATAGAACTTTAAACTGCTTTATTGTGTCAAGTTTCAAACCACTAGAACAAACCGAGTTTGATTTAGAGTTCGAAATACATATATTCCTATAGGTGAAAACAGAGTGAAACCTAAAAATGAAAACGGTTACTGCAAACGAACGGTTTAACCTAGAAGAATGAAACTATGTGAGCCAAGTGGGATTGGTGTACTGATCATTACCTGAAAGAATCATCAAGATTGGGTGAAAAAATGTTTGCTGAGATTTCAGGCAAATCGTAGTTTTTTGGAAGCTTGGCAACCCCTTTCCATGAAAGTGATTTTCTCCAGTCTCTGCTTACGGCTACATCAACAGCAAACAAACCATAGAGATAGAACTTGAAACTGCTTTATTGTGTCAAGTTTCAAACTGCTAGCACAAACCGTGTTTGATTTAGAGTTCGAAATACATGTATTCCTATAGGAGAAAACAGAGTGAAACCTAAAAATGAAAACGGTTACTGCAAACGAACGGTTTAACCTAGAAGAATGAAACTATGTGAGCCAAGTGGGATTGGTGTACTGATCATTACCTGAAAGAATCATCAAGGTTGGGTGAAAAAATGTTTGCTGACATTTCAGGCAAATCGTAGTTTTTTGGAAGCTTGGCAACCCCTTTCCATGAAAGTAATTTTGTCCAGTCTCTGCTTAGGGCTACATCAACAGCAAACAAACCATACAGATAGAACTTGAAACTCCTTTATTTTGTCAAGTTTCAAACTGCTAGCACAAACCGTGTTTGATTTCGAGTTTGAAATACATGTATCCCTATAGGAGAAAACAGAGTGAAACCTCAAAATGAAAACGGTTACTGCAAACGAATGGTTTAACCTAGAGAAACGAAACTTGGTGAGCCAAGTGGGATTGATGTACTGATCATTACCTAAAAGATTCATCAAGATTGTGTGAAAAAATGTTTGCTGAATTTTAGGCAAATTGTAGTTTTTTGGAAGCTTGGCAACCCCTTTCCATGAAAGTGATTTTCTCCAGTCTGTGCTTAGGGCTACATCAACAGCAAACAAACCATAGAGATAGAACTTGAAACTGCTTTATTGTGTCAAGTTTCAAACTGCTAGCACAAACCGTGTTTGATTTAGAGTTCGAAATACTTGTATTCCTATAGGAGAAAACAGAGTGAAACCTAAAAATGAAAACGGTTACTGCAAACGAACGGTTTAACCTAGAAGAATGAAACTATGTGAGCCAAGTGGGATTGGTGTACTGATCATTACCTGAAAGAATCATCAAGATTGGGTGAAAAAATGTTTGCTGAGATTTCAGGCAAATCGTAGTTTTTTGGAAGCTTGGCAACCCCTTTCCATGAAAGTGATTTTCTCCAGTCTGTGCTTAGGGCTACATCAACAGCAAACAAACCATAGAGATAGAACTTGAAACTGCTTTATTGTGTCAAGTTTCAAACTGCTAGCACTAACCGAGTTTTACTTAGTGTTCGAAATACATGTATTCCTATAGGTGAAAACAGAGTGAAACCTAAAAATGAAAACGGTTACTGCAAACGAACGGTTTAACCTAGAGAAACGAAACTTGGTGAGCCAAGTGGGATTGATGTACTGATCATTACCTAAAAGATTCATCAAGATTGTGTGAAAAAATGTTTGCTGATATTTCAGGCAAATTGTAGTATTTTGGAAGCTTGGCAACCCCTTTCCATGAAAGTGATTTTCTCCAGTCTGTGCTTAGGGCTACATCAACAGCAAACAAACCATAGAGATAGAACTTGAAACTGCTTTATTGTGCCAAGTTTCAAACTGCTAGCACAAACCGTGTTTGATTTAGAGTTCGAAATACATGTATTCCTATGGGAGAAAACAGAGTGAAACCTAAAAATGAAAACGGTTACTGCAAATGAACGGTTTAACCTAGAAGAATGAAACGTGGTGAGCCAAGTGGGATTGGTGTACTGATCATTACCTGAAAGAATCATCAAGATTGGGTGAAAAAATGTTTGCTGAGATTTCAGGCAAATCGTAGTTTTTTGGAAGCTAGGCAACCTTTTTCCTTGAAAGTGATTTTGTCCAGTCTCTGCTTAGGGCTACATCAACAGCAAACAAACCATAGATATAGAACTTGATACTGCTTTATTGTGTCAAGTTTCAAACTGCTAGCACAAACCGTATTTGATTTCGAGTTTGAAATACATGTATCCCTATAGGAGAAAACAGAGTGAAACCTAAAAATGAAAACGGTTACTGCAAACGAACGGTTTAACCTAGAGAAACAAAACTTGGTGAGCCAAGTGGGATTGATGTACTGATCATTACCTAAAAGATTCATCAAGATTGTGTGAAAAAATGTTTGCTGAGATTTCAGGCAAATTGTAGTTTTTTGGAAGCTTGGCAACCCCTTTCCATGAAAGTGATATTCTCCAGTCTGTGCTTAGGGCTACATCAACTGCCAACAAACCATAGAGATAGAACTTTAAACTGCTTTATTGTGTCAAGTTTCAAACCGCTAGCACAAACCGAGTTTGATTTAGAGTTCGAAATACATATATCCCTATAGGTGAAAACAGAGTGAAACCTAAAAATGAAAACGGTTACTGCAAACGAACGGTTTAACCTAGAAGAATGAAACTATGTGAGCCAAGTGGGATTGGTGTACTGATCATTACCTGAAAGAATCATCAAGATTGGGTGAAAAAATGTTTGCTGAGATTTCAGGCAAATCGTAGTTTTTTGGAAGCTTGGCAACCCCTTTCCATGAAAGTGATTTTCTCCAGTCTCTGCTTACGGCTACATCAGGAGCAAACAAACCATAGAGATAAAACTTGAAACTGCTTTATTGTGTCAAGTTTCAAACTGCTAGCACAAACCGTGTTTTATTTAGAGTTCGAAATACATGTATCCCTATAGGAGAAAAGAGAGTGAAACCTAAAAATGAAAACGGATACTGCAAACGAACGGTTTAACCTAGAAGAATGAAACGTGGTGAGCCAAGTGGGATTGGTGTACTGATCATTATACCTGAAAGAATCATCAAGATTGGGGTGAAAAAATGTTTGCTGCGATTTCAGGCAAATCGTAGTTTTTTGGAAGCTTGGCAAACCCTTTCCATGAAAGTGATTTTGTCCAGTCTCTGCTTAGGGCTACATCAACAGCAAACAAACCATAGACATAGAACTTGAAACTGCTTTATTGTGTCAAGTTTCAAACTGCTAGCACAAACCGTGTTTGATTTCGAGTTCGAAATACATATATCCCTATAGGAGAAAACAGAGTGAAACCTAAAAATGAAAACGGTTACTGCAATGAACGGTTTAAACCTGGAAGAATGAAACTTGGTGAGCCAAGTGGGATTGGTGTACTGATCATTACCTGAAAGAATCATCAAGATTGGGTGAAAAAATATTTGCTGAGATTTCAGGCAAATCGTAGTTTTTTGGAAGCTTGGCAACCACTTTCATGAAGTGATTTTCTCCAGTCTCTGCTTAGGGCTACGTCAACAGCAAACAAACCATAGAGATAGAACTTGAAACTGCTTTTTTGTGTCAAGTTTCAAACTGCTAGCACAAACCGTGTTTGATTTCGAGTTTGAAATACATGTATCCCTATACGAGAAAACAGAGTGAAACCTCAAAATGAACCGGTTACTGCAAACGAACGGTTTAACCTAGAGAAAGGAAACTTGGTGAGCCAAGGTGGGATTGTTGTACTGACCATTACCTAAAAGATTCATCAAGATTGTGTGAAAAAATGTTTGCTGAGATTTCAGGCAAATTGTAGTTTTTGGAAGCTTGGCAACCCCTTTCCATGAAAGTGATTTTCTCCAGTCTGTGCTTAGGGCTACATCAACAGCAAACAAACCATAGAGATAGAACTTGAAACTGCTTTATTGTGTCAAGTTTCAAACTGCTAGCACAAACCGAGTTTGATTTAGAGTTCGAAATACATGTATCCCTATAGGAGAAAACAGAGTGAAACCTAAAAATGAAAATGGTTACTGCAAACGAACGGTTTAACCTAGAGAAACACAACTTGGTGAGCCAAGTGGGATTGATGTACTGATCATTACCTGAAAGAATCATCAAGATTGGGTGAAAAAATGTTTGCTGAGATTTCAGGCAAATTGAAGTTTTTTGGAAGCTTGGCAACCCCTTTCCATGGAAAGTGATTTTGTCCAGTTTCTCCTTAGGGCTACATCAACAGCAAACAAACCATAGAGATAGAACTTGAAACTGCTTTATTGTGTCAAGTTAAAACTGCTAGCACAAACCGTGTTTGATTTCGAGTTCGAAATACATGTATCCTTATAGGAGAAATGAGAGTGAAACCTAAAAATGAAAACGGTTACTGCAAACGAACGGTTTAACCTAGAGAAACGAAACTTGGTGAGCCAAGTGGGATTGATGTACTGATCATTACCTAAAACATTCATCAAGATTGTGTGAAAAAATGTTTTCTGAGATTGCAGGCAAATTGTAGTTTTTTGGAAGCTTGGCAACCCCTTTCCATGAAAGTGATTTTCTCCAGTCTGTGCTTAGGGCTACATCAACAGCAAACAAACCATAGAGATAGAACTTGAAACTGCTTTTTTGTGTCAAGTTTCAAACTGCTAGCACAAACCGTGTTTGATTTCGAGTTCGAAATACATGTATCCCTATAGGAGAAAACAGAGTGAAACCTCAAAATGAAACCGGTTACTGCAAACGAACGGTTTAACCTAGAGAAAGGAAACTTGGTGAGCCAAGTGGGATTGTTGTACTAACCATTACCTAAAAGATTCATCAAGGTTGTGTGAAAAAATGTTTGCTGAGATTTCAGGCAAATTGTAGTTTTTTGGAAGCTTGGCAACCCCTTTCCATGAAAGTGATTTTCTCCAGTCTGTGCTTAGGGCTACATCAACAGCAAACAAACCATAAAGATAGAACTTGAAACTGCTTTATTGTGTCAAGTTTCAAACTGCTAGCACAAACCGAGTTTGATTTAGAGTTCGAAATACATGTATCCCTATAGGAGAAAACAGAGTGAAACCTAAAAATGAAAATGGTTACTGCAAACGAACGGTTTAACCTAGAGAAACAAAACTTGGTGAGCAAAGTGGGATTGATGTACTGATCATTACCTGAAAGAATCATCAAGATTGGGTGAAAAAATGTTTTCTGAGATTGCAGGCAAATTGAAGTTTTTTGGAAGCTTGGCAACCCCTTTCCATGAAAGTGATTTTGTCCAGTTTCTCCTTAGGGCTACATCAACAGCAAACAAACCATAGAGATAGAACTTGAAACTGCTTTATTGTGTCAAGTTTAAAACTGCTAGCACAAACCGTGTTTGATTTCGAGTTCGAAATACATGTATCCTTATAGGAGAAATGAGAGTGAAACCTAAAAATGAAAACGGTTACTTCAAATGAACGGTTTAACCTAGAGAAACGAAACTTGGTGAGCCAAGTGGGATTGATGTACTGATCATTACCTAAAACATTCATCAAGATTGTGTGAAAAAATGTTTTCTGAGATTTCAGGCAAATTGTAGTTTTTTGGAAGCTTGGCCACCCCTTTCCATGAAAGTGATTTTCTCCAGTCTGTACTTAGGGCTACATCAACTGCCAACAAACCATAGAGATAGAACTTTAAACTGCTTTATTGTGTCAAGTTTCAAAGCGCTAGGACAAACCGAGTTTGATTTAGAGTTCGAAATACATATATTCCTATAGGTGAAAACAGAGTGAAACCTAAAAATGAAAACGGTTACTGCAAACGAACGGTTTAACCTAGAAGAATGAAACTATGTGAGCCAAGTGGGATTGGTGTACTGATCATTACCTGAAAGAATCATCAAGATTGTGTGAAAAAATGTTTCCTGAGATTTCAGGCAAATCGTAGTTTTTTGGAAGCTTGGCAACCCCTTTCCATGAAAGTGATTTTCTCCAGTCTCTGCTTAGGGCTACATCAACAGCAAACAAACCATAGAGATAGAACTTGAAACTGCTTTTTTGTGTCAAGTTTAAAACTGCTAGCACAAACCGTGTTTGATTTAGAGTTTGAAATACATGTATCCCTATAGGAGAAAAGAGAGTGAAACCTAAAAATGAAAACGGTTACTGCAAACGAACGGTTTAACCTAGAGAAACGAAACTTGGTGAGCCAAGTGGGATTGATGTATTGATCATTACCTAAAAGATTCATCAAGATTGTGTGAAAAAATGTTTGCTGAGATTTCAGGCAAATTGTAGTTTTTTGGAAGCTTGGCAACCCCTTTCCATGAAAGTGATTTTCTCCAGTCTGTGCTTAGGGCTACATCAACAGAAAACAAACCATAGAGATAGAACTTGAAACTGCTTTATTGTGTCAAGTTTCAAACTGCTAGCACAAACCGAGTTTGATTTAGAGTTCGAAATACATGTATTCCTATAGGAGAAAACAGAGTGAAACCTAAAAATGAAAACGGTTACTGCAAACGAACGGTTTAACCTAGAAGAATGAAACTTGGTGAGCCAAGTGGGATTGGTGTACTGATCATTACCTGAAAGATTCATCAAGATTGGGTGAAAAAATGTTTGCTGAGATTTCAGGCAAATCTAGTTTTTTGGAAGCTTGGCAACCCCTTTCCATGAAAGTGATTCTCTCCATTCTCTGCTTAGGGCTACATCAACAGCAAACAAACCATAGAGATAGAACTTGAAACTGCTTTATTGTGTCAAGTTTCAAACTGCTAGCACAAACCGAGTTTGACTTAGAGTTCGAAATACATGCATTCCTAAGGTGAAAACAGAGTGAAACCTAAAAATGAAAACGGTTACTGCAAACGAACGGTTTAACCTAGAGAAACGAAACTTGGTGAGCCAAGTGGGATTGATGTACTGATCATTACCTAAAAGATTCATCAAGATTGTGTTAAAAAATGTTTGCTGAGATTTCATTCAAATTGTAGTTTTTTGGAAGCTTGGCAACCCCTTTCCATGAAAGTGATTTTCTCCAGTCTGTGCTTAGGGCTACATCAACAGCAAACAAACCACAGAGACAGAACTTGAAACTGCTTTATTGTGTCAAGTTTCAAACTGCTAGCACATACCATGTTTGATTTAGCGTTCGAAATACATGTATTCCTATAGGAGAAAAAAGAGTGAAACCCAAAAATGAAAACGGTTACTGCAAACGAACGGTTTAACCTAGAAGAATGAAACTATGTGAGCCAAGTGGGATTGGTGTACTGATCATTACCTGAAAGAATCATCAAGATTGGGTGAAAAAATGTTTGCTGAGATTTCAGGCAAATCGTAGTTTTTTGGAAGCTTGGCAACCCCTTTCTATGAAAGTGATTTTCTCCAGTCTCTGCTTAGGGCTACATCAACAGCAAACAAACCGTAGAGATAGAACTTGAAACTGCTTTATTGTGTCAAGTTTCAAACTGCTAGCACAAACCGTGTTTGATTTAGAGTTCGAAATACATGTATCCCTATTGGAGTAAAGAGAGTGAAACCTAAAAATGAAAACGGTTACTGCAAACGAACGGTTTAACCTAGAAGAATGAAACTTGGTGAGCCAAGTCGGATTGGTGTACTGATCATTACCTGAAAGAATCATCAAGATTGGGTGAAAAAATGTTTGCTGAGTTTCAGGCAAATCGTAGTTTTTTGGAAGCTTGGTAACCCCTTTCCATGAAAGTGATTTTCTCCAGTCTCTGCTTAGGGCTACATCAACAGCAAACAAACCATAGAGATAGAACTTGAAACGGCTTTATTGTGTCAAGTTTCAAACTGCTAGCACAAACCGTGTTTGATTTAGAGTTCCAAATACATGTATCCCTATAGGAGAAAACAGAGTGAAACCTAAAAATGAAAACGGTTACTGCAAACGAACGGTTTTACCTAGAGAAACGAAACTTGGTGAGCCAAGTGGGATTGATGTACTGATCATTACCTAAAAGATTCATCAAGATTGTGTGAAAAAATGTTTGCTGAGATTTCAGGCAAATTGTAGTTTTTTGGAAGCTTGGCAACCCCTTTCCATGAAAGTGATTTTCTCCAGTCTCTGCTTAGGGCTGCATCCACAGCAAACAAACCATAGAGATAGAACTTGAAACTGCTTTATTGTGTCAAGTTTCAAACTTCTAGCACAAACCGAGTTTGATTTAGAGTTCGAAATACATGTATTTCTATAGGAGAAAACAGAGTGAAACCTAAAAATGAAAACGGTTACTGCAAACGAACGGTTTAACCTAGAGAAACGAAACTTGGTGAGCCAAGTGGGATTGATGTACTGATCATTACCTAAAAGATTCATCAAGATTGTGTGAAAAAATGTTTGCTTAGATTTCAGGCAAATTGTAGTTTTTTGGAAGCTTGGCAACCCCTTTCCATGAAAGTGATTTTCTCCAGTCTGTGCTTAGGGCTACATCAACAGCAAACAAACCATAGAGATAGAACTTGAAACTGCTTTATTGTGTCAAGTTTCAAACTGCTAGCACAAACCGTGTTTGATTTAGAGTTCGAAATACATGTATTCCTATAGGAGAAAACAGAGTGAAACCTAAAAATGAAAACGTTTACTGCAAACGAATGGTTTAACCTAGAAGAATGAAACTATGTGAGCCACGTGGGATTGGTGTACTGATCATTACCTGAAAGAATCATCAAGATTGGGTGAAAAAATGTTTGCTGAGATTTCAGGCAAATCGTAGTTTTTGGAATCTTGGCAACCCCTTTTCATGAAAGTGATTTTGTCCAGTCTCTGCTTAGGGCTACATCAACAGCAAACAAACCATACAGATAGAACTTGAAACTCCTATATTTTGTCAACTTTCAAACTGCTAGCACAAACCGTGTTTGATTTCGAGTTCGAAATACATGTATTCCTATAGGAGAAAACAGAGTGAAACCTAAAAATGAAAACGGTTACTGCAAATGAACGGTTTAACCTAGAGAAACGAAACTTGGTGAGCCAAGTGGAATTGATGTACTGATCATTACCTAAAAGATTCATCAAGATTGTGTGAAAAAATATTTGCTGAGATTTCAGGCAAATTGTAGTTTTTTGGAAGCTTGGCAACCCCTTTCCATGAAAGTGATTTTATCCAGTCTGTGCTTAGGGCTACATCAACAGCAAACAAACCATAGAGATCGAACTTGAAACTGCTTTATTGTGTCAAGTTTCAAACTGCTAGCACAAACCGAGTTTGATTTAGATTTCGAAATACATGTATTCCTATAGGAAAAGACAGAGTGAAACCTAAAAATGAAAAAGGTTACTGCAAACAAACGGTTTAACCTAGAGAAACGAAACTTGGTGAGCCAGGTGGGATTGATATACTGATCATTACCTAAAAGATTCATCAAGATTGTGTGAAAAAATGTTTTCTGAGATTTCAGGCCAATTGTAGTTTTTTGGAAGCTTGGCAACCCCTTTCCATGAAAGTGATTTTCTCCAGTCTGTGCTTAGGGCTACATCAACAGCAAACAAACCATAGAGATAGAACTTGAAACTGCTTTATTGTGTCAAGTTTCAAACTGCGAGCACAAACCGTGTTTGATTTAGAGTTCGAAATACATGTATCCCTATAGGAGAAAAGAGAGTGAAACCTAAAAATGAAAACGGTTACTGCAAACGAACGGTTTAACATAGAAGAATGAAACTATGTGAGCCAAGTGGGCTTGGTGTACTGATCATTACCTGAAAGAATCATCAAGATTGGGTGAAAAAATGTTTGCTGTGATTTCAGGCAAATCGTAGTTTTTGGAAGCTTGGCAACCCCTTTCCATGAAAGTGATTTTCTCCAGTCTCTGCTTAGGGGTACATCAACAGCAAACAAACTATAGAGATAGAACTTGAAACTGCTTTATTGTGTCAAGTTTCCAACTGCTAGCACAAACCGTGTTTGATTTAGAGTTCGAAATACATGTATCCCTATAGGAGAAAAGAGAGTGAAACCTAAAAATGAAAATGGTTACTGCCAACGAACGGTTTAACCTAGAAGAATGAAACTTGGTGAGCCAAGTGGGATTGGTGTACTTATCATTACCTGAAAGAATCATCAAGATTGGGTGAAAAAATGTTTGCTGAGATTTCAGGCAAATCGTAGTTTTTTGGAAGCTTGGCAACCCCTTTCCATGAAAGTGATTTTGTCCAGTCTCTGCTTAGGGCTACATCAACAGCAAATAAACCATACAGAGAGAACTTGAAACTGCTTTATTGTGTCAAGTTTCAAACTGCTAGCACAAACCGAGTTTGATTTATTTTTTTTTTTTTTTTTTTTTTTTACAACTAAAAAATTTTATTTTTTAAAAATACACCCAGTGTGCTGACCCCCCACACACTTTCAAAAAATATTATTATTATTATTATTTAATTTTTTATTTGTTCTTTTCATTTATACCTGGCAGTAGAATGTATTTCGGCATATTATGCATACATGGAGTGTAACTTTCCATTTTTGTGATTGTACATAATGTGGAATTACATTGGTTGTGTATTCATTAATATATGAACATAGGAATGTTTTGTCCAATTAATTCTACTGTCTTTCCCATTCCCAATCCCTCTCTCTTCCCCCAACTACTGCCTGTCCAATCTGGTGAACATCCCCTATACATTTATTGTGAATCAGCATCTGCATGTCAGAGAAAACATTCAGCCTTTGTTTTCAGGGAGACTAACTTATTTCACTTAGCATAATATTCTCCAGTTTTATCCATTTACTGGAAAAATGCCATAATTTCATTCTTCTTTAAGGCTGAGTAATATTTCACCGTGTATATGTACACAGTTTCTTTATCCATTCATCTGTTGAAGGGCATCTAGGTTGGTTCCATAGTTTAGCTATTGCGAATTGAGCTGCTATAGACACTGATGTGGCTGCATCACTGTAGTCTGCTGATCTTAAGTCCTTTAAGTATATACCATGCAGTGAGATAACTGGGTCAAATGAAGGTTCCACTCCAAGTTTTCTGAGGAATCTCCATATGCTTTACAGAGTAGTTGCAACAATTTGCAGTCCCACCAGCAATGTATTAGTGTACCTTTCAAAGCCCCCACATCCTCGCCAACATTTATTGTTGCTTGTATTTTTTTTTTTTTTTTTTTTTTTTTTTTTTTTTTTTTTAAATTTTTTTTTATTGGTTGTTCACAACATTACAAAGCTCTTGACATATCATATTTCATACATTAGATTGAAGTGGGTTATGAACTCTCAATTTTACCCCAAATGCAGATTGCAGAATCACATCGGTTATACATCCACAGTTTTACATAATGCCCAATTAGTAATTGTTGTATTTTGCTACCTTTCCTATCCCGTACTATCCCCCCTCCCCTCCCCTCCCTTCTTCTCTCTCTACCCCATCTACTGTAATTCATTACTCTCCTTGTTTATTTTCCCATTCCCCTCACAACCTCTTATATGTAATTTTGTATAGCAATGAGGGTCTCCCTTCATTTCCATGCAATTTCCCTTTTCTCTCCCTTTCCCTCCCATCTCATGACTCTGTTAAATGTTAGTCTTTTCTTCCTGCTCTTCCTCCTTGCTCTGTTCATGGTTGCTCTCATTATATCAAAGAAGACATTTGGTATTTGTTTTTTAGGGATTGACTAGCTTCACTAAGCATAATCTGCTCTAGTGCCATCCATTTCCCTGCAAATTCTATGATTTTGTCATTTTTTATTGCTGCATAGTACTCCATTGTGTAAAGATGCCACATTTTTTTTATCCATTCATCTATTGAAGGGCATCTGGGTTGGTTCCACAGTCTAGCTATTGTGAATTGTGCTGCTATGAACATCGATGTGGCAGTATCCCTGTAGTATGATCTTTTAAGGTCTTCAGGGAATAGTCCGAGAAGGGCAATAGCAGGGTCAAATGGTGGTTCCATTCCCAGCTTTCCCAGGAATCTCCAAACTGCTTTCCAAATTGGCCGCACCAATTTGCAGTCCCACCAGCAATGTACAAGAGTACCCTTTTCTCCACATCCTCGCCAGCATTTGTTGTTGTTTGACTTCATAGTGGCTGCCAATCTTACTGGAGTGAGATGGTATCTTAGGGTGGTTTTGATTTGCATTTCTCTGACTGCTAGAGATGGTGAGCATTTTTTCATGTACTTGTTGATTGATTGTATGTCCTCCTCTGAGAAGTGTCTGTTCAGATCCTTGGCCCATTTGTTGATTGGGTTATTTGTTATCTTATTGTCTAATTTTTTGAGTTCTTTGTATACTCTGGATATTAGGGCTCTATCTGAAGTGTGAGGAGTAAAAATTTGTTCCCAGGATGTAGGCTCCCTATTTACCTCTCTTATTGTTTCTCTTGCTGAGAAAAAACTTTTTAGTTTAAGTAAGTCCCATTTGTTGATTCTTGTTATTAACTCTTGTGCTATGGGTGTTCTATTAAGGAATTTGGAGCCCGACCCCACAATATGTAGATCGGAGCCAACTTTTTCTTCTATCAGACGCAGAGTCTCTGATTTGATATCAAGCTCCTTGATCCATTTAGAGTTAACTTTAGTGCATGGCGAGAGGAAGGGATTCAGTTTCATTTTGTTGCATATGGATTTCCAGTTTTCCCAACACCATTTGTTGAAGATGCTATCCTTCCTCCATTGCATGCTTTTAGCCCCTTTATCAAATATAAGATAGTTGTAACTTTGTGGATTAGTCTCTGTGTCCTCTATTCTATACCATTGGTCCACTCGCCTGTTTTGGTACCAGTACCATGCTGTTTTTGTCACTATTGCTCTGTAATATAGTTTGAAATCTGGTATCGCTATACCGCCTGATTCACACTTCCTGCTTAAAATTGCTTTTGCTATTCTGGGTCTTTTATTTTTCCATATGAATTTCATGATTGCTTTATCTATTTCTACAAGAAATGCCATTGGGATTTTGATTGGCATTGCATTAAACCTATAGAGAACTTTTGGTAATATCGCCATTTTGATAATGTTAGTTCTGCCTATCCATGAACAGGGTATATTTTTCCATCTTCTAAGATCTTCTTCTACTTCTCTTTTTAGGGTTCTGTAGTTTTCATTGTATAAATCTTTCACCTCTTTTGTTAGGTTGATTCCCAAGTATTTTATTTTTTTGGAGGATATTGTGAATGGGGTAGTTTTCCTCATTTCCGTTTCAGAAGTTTTGTCGCTGATATACAGAAATGCCTTTGATTTATGCGTGTTGATTTTATATCCTGCCACTTTGCTGAATTCATTTATTAGTTCTAGTAGTTTCTTTGTAGACCCTTTTGGGTCTTCTAAGTATAGTATCATGTCATCTGCAAATAGTGATAATTTAAGTTCTTCTTTTCCTATTTTTATGCCTTTAATTTCTTTCGTCTGTCTAATTGCTCTGGCCAGTGTTTCGAGAACTATATTGAATAGAAGTGGTGATAGAGGGCATCCCTGTCTTGTTCCAGATTTTAGAGGGAATGCCTTCAACTTTTGTCCATTCAGAATGATGCTAGCCTGAGGCTTAGCATAGATAGCTTTTACAATGTTGAGGTACGTTCCTGTTATCCCTAGTTTTTCAAGTGTTTTGAACATAAAGGGATGCTGTACTTTGTCGAATGCTTTCTCTGCGTCTATTGAGATGATCATATGGTTCTTATCTTTAAGTCTATTGATGTGGTGAATAACATTTATTGATTTCCGTATATTGAACCAGCCTTGCATACCAGGGATGAATCCTACTTGATCATGGTGCACAATTTTTTTGATGTGTTTTTGTATTCGATTCGCCAGAATTTTATTGAGGATTTTTGCATCTAGGTTCATTAGAGATATTGGTCTGTAGTTTTCTTTCTTTGAGGAGTCTTTGTCTGGTTTCGGAATCAGGGTGATGTTGGCCTCATAGAATGAATTTGGAAGAGCTCCCTCTTTTTCTATTTCCTGAAATAACTTGAAAAGTATTGGTATTAATTCTTCTTTAAAGGTTTTGTAAAACTCTGCTGTATACCCATCCGGTCCTGGGCTTTTCTTGGTAGGTAGTCTTTTGATGGCTTCTTCAATTTCATCCATTGATATTGGTCTGTTCAAATTGTGTGTATCCTCCTGACTCAGTCTGGGCAAATCATATGACTTAAGAAATTTATCGATGTCTTCACTATCTTCTATTTTATTGGAATATAGGTTTTCAAAATAATTTCTAATTGTCTTCTGTATTTCTGTAGCATCTGTTGTGATATTGCCTTTTTCATCCCGTATGTTAGTAATTTGAGTTCTCTCTCTTCTTCTCTTTGTTAGCATGGCTAAAGGTCTGTCGATCTTATTTATTTTTTCAAAGAACCAACTTTTAGTTTTGTTAATTTTTTCAATAGTTTCTTTTGTTTCAATTTCATTAATTTCCGCTCTGATTTTAATTATTTCTTGCCTTCTGCTACATTTGCTGTTGTTTTGCTCTTCCTTTTCTAGGGCTTTGAGATGAAGTGTGAGCTCATTTATTTGTTGGTTTTTTCTTTTTTTGAGGAATGACCACCAGGCGATGAATTTTCCTCTTAAAACTGCTTTCATTGTGTCCCATAGATTCCGATATGTTGTGTCTGAATTTTCATTTATCTCTAAGAATTTTTTTATTTCCTCCTTTATGTCTTCTGTAACCCATTGATCATTCAGTAACATATTGTTCATTTTCCATGCGATGTAGGATTTTTCCTTCCTTCTTTTATCATTGATTTCCAGTTTCATTCCATTATGATCAGATAAAATGCATGGTATTATCTCCACCGCTTTATATTTACTGAGGGTTGCCCTGTGGCATAATATATGGTCTATTTTTGAGAAGGATCCATGTGCTGCTGAGAAAATGTATATCCATTTGATGATGGTTGATATATTCTATATATGTCAGTTAAGTCTAGGTTATTGATTGTGGTATTGAGTTCTATAGTTTCCTTGTTCAACTTTTGTTTGGAGGATCTGTCCAATGGTGAGAGAGGTGTGTTGAAGTCACCCATAATTATTGTGTTGTGGTCTATTTGATTCTTGAACTTGAGGAGAATTTGTTTTATGAATGTCGCAGCGCCATTATTTGGTGCATAAATATTGATAATTGTTATGTCTTGTTGGTGAATGGTTCCTTTTAACAGTATATAATGTCCTTCTTTATCCCTTTTGATTAACTTAGTCTTGAAGTCGATTTTATTCGATATGAGGATGGCCACCCCTGCTTGCTTACGAGGACCGTGTGCGTGGTATATTTTTTCCCATCCTTTCACCTTCAGCCTGTGTATGTCTTTTCCAATCAGATGTGTCTCCTGGAGGCAGCATATTGTTGGATTTGTTTTTTAATCCATGATATCAGCCTATGTCGCTTTATTGGAGAGTTTAAGCCATTAACATTCAGAGTTACTATTGATATATGGTTTGTACTTCCATCCATGTTTGATTATTTATCGTTTTTTAAAGAAAAAAAAAATTAGTTTGTTTTTCCATGATTATTTTTCTCCCTCGCCCTCTGTCTTTACCGACCGAGTTTGATTTAGATTTCGAAATACATGTATTCCTATAGGAAAAGACAGAGTGAAACCTAAAAATGAAAAAGGTTACTGCAAACAAACGGTTTAACCTAGAGAAACGAAACTTGGTGAGCCAGGTGGGATTGATATACTGATCATTACCTAAAAGATTCATCAAGATTGTGTGAAAAAATGTTTTCTGAGATTTCAGGCCAATTGTAGTTTTTTGGAAGCTTGGCAACCCCTTTCCATGAAAGTGATTTTCTCCAGTCTGTGCTTAGGGCTACATCAACAGCAAACAAACCATAGAGATAGAACTTGAAACTGCTTTATTGTGTCAAGTTTCAAACTGCGAGCACAAACCGTGTTTGATTTAGAGTTCGAAATACATGTATCCCTATAGGAGAAAAGAGAGTGAAACCTAAAAATGAAAACGGTTACTGCAAACGAACGGTTTAACATAGAAGAATGAAACTATGTGAGCCAAGTGGGCTTGGTGTACTGATCATTACCTGAAAGAATCATCAAGATTGGGTGAAAAAATGTTTGCTGTGATTTCAGGCAAATCGTAGTTTTTTGGAAGCTTGGCAACCCCTTTCCATGAAAGTGATTTTCTCCAGTCTCTGCTTAGGGGTACATCAACAGCAAACAAACTATAGAGATAGAACTTGAAACTGCTTTATTGTGTCAAGTTTCCAACTGCTAGCACAAACCGTGTTTGATTTAGAGTTCGAAATACATGTATCCCTATAGGAGAAAAGAGAGTGAAACCTAAAAATGAAAATGGTTACTGCCAACGAACGGTTTAACCTAGAAGAATGAAACTTGGTGAGCCAAGTGGGATTGGTGTACTTATCATTACCTGAAAGAATCATCAAGATTGGGTGAAAAAATGTTTGCTGAGATTTCAGGCAAATCGTAGTTTTTTGGAAGCTTGGCAACCCCTTTCCATGAAAGTGATTTTGTCCAGTCTCTGCTTAGGGCTACATCAACAGCAAATAAACCATACAGAGAGAACTTGAAACTGCTTTATTGTGTCAAGTTTCAAACTGCTAGCACAAACCGAGTTTGATTTCGAGTTCGAAATACATGTATCCCTATAGGAGAAAACAGAGTGAAACCTCAAAATGAAAACGGTTACTGCAAACGAACAGTTTAACCTAGAGAAACGAAACTTGGTGAGCCAAGTGGGATTGATGTACTGATCATTACCTAAAAGATTCATCAAGATTGTGTGAAAAAATGTTTGCTGAGATTTCAGGCAATTGTAGTTTTCTGGAAGCTTGGCAACCCCTTTCCATGAAAGTGATTTTCTGCAGTCTGTGCTTAGGGCTACATCAACAGCAAACAAACCATAGAGATAGAACTTGAAACTGCTTTATTGTGTCAAGTTTCAAACTGCTAGCACAAACTGTGTTTGATTTAGAGTTCGAAATACATGTATTCCTATAGGAGAAAACAGAGTGAAACCTAAAAATGAAAACGGTTACTGCAAACGAACGGTTTAACCTAGAAGAATGAAACTATGTGAGCCAAGTGGGATTGGTGTACTGATCATTACCTGAAAGAATCATCAAGATTGGGTGAAAAAACGTTTGCTGAGATTTCAGGCAAATCGTAGTTTTTTGGAAGCTTGGCAACCCCTTTCAATGAAAGTGATTTTGTCCAGTCTCTGCTTAGGGCTACATCAACAGCAAACAAACCATAGAGATAGAACTTGAAACTGCTTTATTGTGTCAAGTTTCAAACTGCTAGCACAAACCGTGTTTGATTTAGAGTTCGAAATACATGTATCCCTATAGGAGAAAAGAGAGTGAAACCTAAAAATGAAAACGGTTACTGCAAACGAACGGTTTAACTTAGAAGAATGAAACTTGGTGAGCCAAGTGGGATTGGTGTACTGATCATTACCTGAAAGAATCATCAAGATTGGGTGAAAAAATGTTTGCTGAGATTTCAGGCAAATCTAGTTTTTTGGAAGCTTGGCAACCCCTTTCCATGAAAGTGATTCTCTCCATTCTCTGCTTAGGGCTACATCAACAGCAAACAAACCATAGAGATAGAACTTGAAACTGCTTTATTGTGTCAAGTTTCAAACTGCTAGCACAAACCGAGTTTGACTTAGAGTTCGAAATACATGTATTCCTAAGGTGAAAACAGAGTGAAACCTAAAAATGAAAACGGTTACTGCAAACGAACGGTTTAACCTAGAGAAACGAAACTTGGTGAGCCAAGTGGGATTGATGTACTGATCATTACCTAAAAGATTCATCAAGATTGTGTTAAAAAATGTTTGCTGAGATTTCATTCAAATTGTAGTTTTTTGGAAGCTTGGCAACCCCTTTCCATGAAAGTGATTTTCTCCAGTCTGTGCTTAGGGCTACATCAACAGCAAACAAACCACAGAGACAGAACTTGAAACTGCTTTATTGTGTCTAGTTTCAAACTGCTAGCACATACCGTGTTTGATTTAGCGTTCGAAATACATGTATTCCTATAGGAGAAAACAGAGTGAAACCCAAAAATGAAAACGGTTACTGCAAACGAACGGTTTAACCTAGGAGAATGAAACTATGTGAGCCAAGTGGGATTGGTGTACTGATCATTACCTGAAAGAATCATCAAGATTGGGTGAAAAAATGTTTGCTGAGATTTCAGGCAAATCGTAGTTTTTTGGAAGCTTGGCAACCCCTTTCTATGAAAGTGATTTTCTCCAGTCTCTGCTTAGGGCTACATCAACAGCAAACAAACCGTAGAGATAGAACTTGAAACTGCTTTATTGTGTCAAGTTTCAAACTGCTAGCACAAACCGTGTTTGATTTAGAGTTCGAAATACATGTATCCCTATTGGAGTAAAGAGAGTGAAACCTAAAAATGAAAACGGTTACTGCAAACGAACGGTTTAACCTAGAAGAATGAAACTTGGTGAGCCAAGTCGGATTGGTGTACTGATCATTACCTGAAAGAATCATCAAGATTGGGTGAAAAAATGTTTGCTGAGTTTCAGGCAAATCGTAGTTTTTTGGAAGCTTGGTAACCCCTTTCCATGAAAGTGATTTTCTCCAGTCTCTGCTTAGGGCTACATCAACAGCAAACAAACCATAGAGATAGAACTTGAAACTGCTTTATTGTGTCAAGTTTCAAACTGCTAGCACAAACCGTGTTTGATTTCGAGTTCGAAATACATGTATTCCTATAGGAGAAAACAGAGTGAAACCTAAAAATGAAAACGGTTACTGCAAACGAAAGGTTTTACCTAGAGAAACGAAACTTGGTGAGAAAAGTTGGATTGATGTACTGATCATTACCTAAAAGATTCATCAAGATTGTGTTAAAAAATGTTTGCTGAGATTTCATTCAAATTGTATTTTTTTTTAAGCTTGGCAACCCCTTTCCATGAAAGTGATTTTCTCAAGTCTGTGCTTAGGGCTACATCAACAGCAAACAAACCATAGAGATAGAACTTGAAACTGCTTTATTGTGTCAAGTTTCAAACTGCTAGCACAAACCGTGTTTGATTTCGAGTTTGAAATACATGTATCCCTATAGGAGAAAACAGAGTGAAACCTAAAAATGAAAACGGTTACTGCAAACGAACGGTTTAACCTAGAAGAATGAAACTTGTTGAGCCAAGTGGGATTGGTGTACTGATCATTACCTGAAAGAATCATCAAGATTGGGTGAAAAAATGTTTGCTGAGATTTCAGGCAAATCGTAGTTTTTTGGAAGCTTGGCAACCCCTTTCCATGAAAGTGATTTTGTCCAGTCTCTGCTTAGGGCTACATCAACAGGAAACAAACCATACAGATAGAACTTGAAACTGCTTTATTGTGTCAAGTTTCAAACTGCTAGCACAAACCGTGTTTGATTTCGAGTTTGAAATACATGTATCCCTATAGGAAAAAACAGAGTGAAACCAAAAAATGAAAACGGTTAGTGCAAACGAACGGTTTAACCTAGAGAAACAAAACTTGGTGAGCCAAGTGGGATTGATGTACTGATCATTACCTAAAAGATTCATCAAGATTGTGTGAAAAAATGTTTGCTGAGATTTCAGGCAAATTGTAGTTTTTTGGAAGCTTGGCAACCCCTTTCCATGAAAGTGATTTTCTCCTGTCTCTGCTTAGGGCTGCATCAACAGCAAACAAACCATAGAGATAGAACTTGAAACTGCTTTATTGTGTCACGTTTCAAACTTCTAGCACAAACCGAGTTTGATTTAGAGTTCAAAATACATGTATCCCTATAGGAGAAAACAGAGTGAAACCTCAAAATGAAACCGGTTACTGCCAACGAAAGGTTTCACCTAGAAGAACGAAATTTGGCGAGCAAAATGGGATTGGTGTACTGATCATTACCTGAAAGTTTCACAAGATTGGGTGAAAAAGTGTGTGCTGAGATTTCAGGCAACTCGTAGTTTTTTGGAAGCTTGGCAGGCCCTTTCCATGAAAGTGATTCTCGCCAGTCTCTGCTTAGGGCTACATCAACAGCAAACAAACCATAGAGATAGAACTTGAAACTGCTTTATGGTGTCAAGTTTCAAAGAGCTAGCACAAACCTTGTTTGATTTAGAGTTCCAAATACATGTATCCCTATAGGAGAAAACAGAGTGAAACCTCAAAATGAAACCGGTTACTGCCAACGAAAGGTTTCACCTAGAAGAATGAAATTTGGCGAGCCAAGTGGGATTGGTGTACTGATCATTACCTGAAAGTTTCATCAAGATTGGGTGAAGAAGTGTGTGCTGAGATTTCAGGCAACTCGTAGTTTTTTGGAAGCTTGGCAGGCCCTTTCCATTCTCGCCAGTCTCTGCTTAGGGCTACATTAACAGCAAACAAACCATAGAGACAGAACTTGAAACTGCTTTATGGTGTCAAGTTTCAAAGAGCTAGCAAAAACCGTGTTTGATTTAGAGTTCCAAATACATGTATCCCTATAGGAGAAAACAGAGTGAAACCTCAAAATGAAACCGGTTACTGCCAACGAACGGTTTCACCTAGAAGAACGAAATTTGGCGAGCCAAGTGGGATTGGTGTACTGATCATTACCTGAAAGTTTCATCAAGGTTGGTTGAAAAAGTGTGTGATGAGATTTCAGGCAACTCGTAGGTTTTTGGAAGCTTGGCAGGCCCTTTCCATGAAAGTGATTCTCGCCAGTCTCTGCTTAGGGCTACATCAACAGCAAACAAACCATAGAGATAGAATTTGAAACTCCTTTATGGTGTCAAGTTTCAAAGAGCAAGCACAAACCGTGTTTGATTTAGAGTTCCAAATACATGTATCCCTATAGGAGAAAACAGAGTGAAACCTCAAAATGAAACCGGTTACTGCCAACGAACGGTTTCACCTAGAAGACCGAAATTTGGCGAGCCAAGTGGGATTGGTGTATTGATCATTACCTGAAAGTTTCATCAAGATTGGGTGAAAAAGTGTGTGCTGAGCAGTTTTTTGGAAGCTTGGCAGGCCCTTTCCATGAAAGTCATTCTCGCCAGTCTCTGCTTAGGGCTACATCAACAGCAAACAAACCATAGAGACAGAACTTGAAACTGCTTTATGGTGTCAAGTTTCAAAGAGCTAGCACAAACCGTGTTTGATTTAGAGTTCCAAATACATGTATCCCTATAGGAGAAAACAGAGTGAAACCTCAAAATGAAAGCGGTTACTGCCAACAAACGGTTTCACCTCGAAGAACGAAATTTGGTGAGCCAAGTGGGATTGGTGTACTTATCATTACCTGAAAGTTTCATCAAGATTGGGTGAAAAAGTGTGTGCTGAGATTTCAGGCAACTCGTAGTTTTCTGGAAGCTTGGCAGGCCCTTTCCATGAAAGTGATTCTCGCCAGTCTCTGCTTAGGGCTACATCAACAGCAAACAAACCATAGAGACAGAACTTGAAACTGCTTTATGGTGTCAAGTTTCAAAGAGCTAGCACAAACCGTGTTTGATTTAGAGTTCCAAATACATGTATCCCTATAGGAGAAAACAGAGTGAAACCTCAAAATGAAACCGGTTACTGCCAACGAACGGTTTCACATAGAAGAACGAAATTTGGCGAGCCAAGTGGGATTGGTGTACTTATCATTACCTGAAAGTTTCATCAAGGTTGGGTGAAAAAGTGTGTGCTGAGATTTCAGGCAACTCGTAGGTTTTTGGAAGCTTGGCAGGCTCTTTCCATGAAAGTGATTCTCGCCAGTCTCTGCTTAGGGCTACATCAACAGCAAACAAACCATAGAGATAGAACTTGAAACTGCTTTATGGTGTCAAGTTTCAAAGAGCTAGCACAAACCGTGTTTGATTTAGAGTTCCAAATACATGTATCCCTATAGGCGAAAACAGAGTGAAACCTCAAAATGAAACCGGTTACTGCCAACGAACGGTTTCACCTAGAAGAACGACATTTGGCGAGCCAAGTGGGATTGGTGTACTGATCATTACCTGAAAGTTTCATCAAGGTTGGTTGAAAAAGTGTGTGCTGAGATTTCAGGCAACTCGTAGGTTTTTGGAAGCTTGGCAGGCCCTTTCCATGAAAGTGATTCTCGCCAGTCTCTGCTTAGGGCTACATCAACAGCAAACAAACCATAGAGATAGAACTTGAAACTGCTTTATGGTGTCAAGTTTCAAAGAGCAAGCACAAACCGTGTTTGATTTAGAGTTCCAAATACATGTATCCCTATAGGAGAAAACAGAGTGAAACCTCAAAATGAAACCGGTTACTGCCAACGAACGGTTTCACCTAGAAGAACGAAATTTGGCGAGCCAAGTGGGATTGGTGTACTGATCATTACCTGAAAGTTTCATCAAGATTGGGTGAAAAAGTGTGTGCTGAGTAGTTTTTTGGAAGCTTGGCAGGCCCTTTCCATGAAAGTCATTCTCGCCAGTCTCTGCTTAGGGCTACATCAACAGCAAAAAACCATAGAGACAGAACTTGAAACTGCTTTATGGTGTCAAGTTTCAAAGAGCTAGCACAAACCGTGTTTGATTTAGAGTTCCAAATACATGTATCCCTGTAGGAGAAAACAGAGTGAAACCTCAAAATGAAACCGGTTACTGCCAACGAACGGTTTCACCTAGAAGAACGAAATTTGGCGAGCCATGTGGGATTGGTGTACTGATCATTACCTGAAAGTTTCATCAAGATTGGGTGAAAAAGTGTGTGCTGAGTAGTTTTTTGGAAGCTTGGCAGGCCCTTTCTATTCTCGCCAGTCTCTGCTTAGGGCTACATCCACAGCAAACAAACCATAGAGACAGAACTTGAAACTGCTTTATGGTGTCAAGTTTCAAAGAGCTAGCACAAACCGTGTTTGATTTAGAGTTCCAAATACATGTATCCCTATAGGAGAAAACAGAGTGAAACCTCAAAATGAAACCGGTTACTGCCAACAAACGGTTTCACCTAGAAGAACGAAATTTGGCGAGCCAAGTGGGATTGGTGTACTTATCATTACCTGAAAGTTTCATCAAGATTGGGTGAAAAAGTGTGTGCTGAGATTTCAGGCAACTCGTAGTTTTCTGGAAGCTTGGCAGGCCCTTTCCATGAAAGTGATTCTCGCCAGTCTCTGCTTAGGGCTACATCAACAGCAAACAAACCATAGAGACAGAACTTGAAACTGCTTTATGGTGTCAAGTTTCAAAGAGCTAGCACAAACCGTGTTTGATTTAGAGTTCCAAATACATGTATCCCTATAGGAGAAAACAGAGTGAAACCTCAAAATGAAACCGGTTACTGCCAACGAACGGTTTCACATAGAAGAAGAAATTTGGCGAGCCAAGTGGGATTGGTGTACTTATCATTACCTGAAAGTTTCATCAAGGTTGGGTGAAAAAGTGTGTGCTGAGATTTCAGGCAACTCGTAGGTTTTTGGAAGCTTGGCAGGCTCTTTCCATGAAAGTGATTCTCGCCAGTCTCTGCTTAGGGCTACATCAACAGCAAACAAACCATAGAGATAGAACCTGAAACTGCTTTATGGTGTCAAGTTTCAAAGAGCTAGCACAAACCGTGTTTGATTTAGAGTTCCAAATACATGTATCCCTATAGGCGAAAACAGAGTGAAACCTCAAAATGAAACCGGTTACTGCCAACGAACGGTTTCACCTAGAAGAACGACATTTGGCGAGCCAAGTGGGATTGGTGTACTGATCATTACCTGAAAGTTTCATCAACATTGGGTGAAAAAGTGTGTGCTGAGTAGTTTTTTGGAAGCTTGGCAGGCCCTTTCCATGAAAGTGATTCTCGCCAGTCTCTGCTTAGGGCTACATCAACAGCAAACAAACCATAGAGATAGAACTTGAAACTGCTTTATGGTGTCAAGTTTCAAAGAGCTAGCACAAACCCTGTTTGATTTAGAGTTCCAAATACATGTATTCCTATAGGAGAAAACAGAGTAAAACCTCAAAATGAAACCGGTTACTGCCATCGAACGGTTTCACCTAGAAGAACGAAATTTGGCGAGCCAAGTGGGATTGGTGTACTGATCATTACCTGAAAGTTTCATCAAGATTGGGTGAAAAAGTGTGTGCTGAGTAGTTTTTTGGAAGCTTGGCAGGCCCTTTCCATGAAAGTCATTCTCGCCAGTCTCTGCTTAGGGCTACATCAACAGCAAACAATCCATAGAGACAGAACTTGAAACTGCTTTATGGTGTCAAGTTTCAAAGAGCTAGCACAAACCGTGTTTGATTTAGAGTTCCAAATACATGTATCCCTATAGGAGAAAACAGAGTGAAACCTCAAAATGAAACCGGTTACTGCCAACAAACGGTTTCACCTAGAAGAACGAAATTTGGTGAGCCAAGTGGGATTGGTGTACTGATCATTACCTGAAAGTTTCATCAAGGTTGGGTGAAAAAGTGTGTGCTGAGATTTCAGGCAACTCGTAGTATTTTGGAAGCTTGGCAGGCCCTTTCCATGAAAGTGATTCTCGCCAGTCTCTGCTTAGGGCTACATCAACAGCAAACAAACCATAGAGATAGAACTTGAAACTGCTTTATGGTGTCAAGTTTCAAAGAGCTAGCACAAACCGTGTTTGATTTAGAGTTCCAAATACATGTATCCCTATAGGCGAAAACAGAGTGAAACCTCAAAATGAAACCAGTTACTGCCAACGAACGGTTTCACCTAGAAGAACGACATTTGGCGAGCCAAGTGGGATTGGTGTACTGATCATTACCTGAAAGTTTCATCAACATTGGGTGAAAAAGTGTGTGCTGAGTAGTTTTTTGGAAGCTTGGCAGGCCCTTTCCATGAAAGTGATTCTCGCCAGTCTCTGCTTAGGGCTACATCAACAGCAAACAAACCATAGAGACAGAACTTGAAACTGCTTTATGGTGTCAAGTTTCAAAGAGCTAGCACAAACCGTGTTTGATTTAGAGTTCCAAATACATGTATCCCTATAGGCGAAAACAGAGTGAAACCTCAAAATGAAACCGGTTACTGCCAACAAACGGTTTCACCTAGAAGAACGAAATTTGGTGAGCCAAGTGGGATTGGTGTACTGATCATTACCTGAAAGTTTCATCAAGGTTGGGTGAAA
>NW_027520992.1:127877-148528 GCF_052094955.1 Ictidomys tridecemlineatus
CGTAGTTTTTTGGAAGCTTGGCAACCCCTTTCCATGAAAGTGATTTTCTCCAGTCTCTGCTTACGGCTACATCAAGAGCAAACAAACCATAGAGATAAAACTTGAAACTGCTTTATTGTGTCAAGGTTCAAACTGCTAGCACAAACCGTGTTTTATTTAGAGTTTGAAATACATGTATCCCTATAGGAGAAAAGAGAGTGAAACCTAAAAATGAAAACGGATACTGCAAACGAACGGTTTAACCTAGAAGAATGAAACGTGGTGAGCCAAGTGGGATTGGTGTACTGATCATTACCTGAAAGAATCATCAAGATTGGGTGAAAAAATGTTTGCTGCGATTTCAGGCAAATCGTAGTTTTTTGGAAGCTTGGCAAACCCTTTCCATGAAAGTGATTTTGTCCAGTCTCTGCTTAGGGCTACATCAACAGCAAACAAACCATAGACATAGAACTTGAAACTGCTTTATTGTGTCAAGTTTCAAACTGCTAGCACAAACCGTGTTTGATTTCGAGTTCGAAATACATGTATCCCTATAGGAAAAAACAGAGTGAAACCAAAAAATGAAAACGGTTACTGCAAACGAACGGTTTAACCTAGAGAAACAAAACTTGGTGAGCCAAGTGGGATTGATGTACTGATCATTACCTAAAAGATTCATCAAGATTGTGTGAAAAAATGTTTGCTGAGATTTCAGGCAAATTGTAGTTTTTTGGAAGCTTGGCAACCCTTTCCATGAAAGTGATTTTCTCCAGTCTCTGCTTAGGGCTGCATCCACAGCAAACAAACCATAGAGATAGAACTTGAAACTGCTTTATTGTGTCAAGTTTCAAACTTCTAGCACAAACCGAGTTTTGATTTAGAGTTCGAAATACATGTATTTCTATAGGAGAAAACAGAGTGAAACCTAAAAATGAAAACGGTTACTGCAAACGAACGGTTTAACCTAGAGAAACGAAACTTGGTGAGCCAAGTGGGATTGATGTACTGATCATTACCTAAAAGATTCATCAAGATTGTGTGAAAAATGTTTGCTTAGATTTCAGGCAAATTGTAGTTTTTTGGAAGCTTGGCAACCCTTTCCATGAAAGTGATTTTCTCCAGTCTGTGCTTAGGGCTACATCAACAGCAAACAAACCATAGAGATAGAACTTGAAACTGCTTTATTGTGTCAAGTTTCAAACTGCTAGCACAAACCGTGTTTGATTTAGAGTTCGAAATACATGTATTCCTATAGGAGAAAACAGAGTGAAACCTAAAAATGAAAACGTTTACTGCAAACGAATGGTTTAACCTAGAAGAATGAAACTATGTGAGCCACGTGGGATTGGTGTACTGATCATTACCTGAAAGAATCATCAAGATTGGGTGAAAAAATGTTTGCTGAATTTCAGGCAAATCGTAGTTTTTGGAAGCTTGGCAACCCCTTTTCATGAAAGTGATTTTGTCCAGTCTCTGCTTAGGCTACATCAACAGCAAACAAACCATACAGATAGAACATGAAACTCCTATATTTTGTCAAATTTCAAACTGCTAGCACAAACCGTGTTTGATTTCGAGTTCGAAATACATGTATTCCTATAGGAGAAAAACAGGAAGTGAAACTAAAAATGAAAACGGTTACTGCAAATGAACGGTTTAACCTAGAGAAACGAAACTTGGTGAGCCAAGTGAATTGATGTACTGATCATTACCTAAAAGATTCATCAAGATTGTGTGAAAAAATGTTTTGCTGAGATTTCAGGCAAATTGTAGTTTTTTGAAGCTTGGCAACCCCTTTCCATGAAAGTGATTTTATCCAGTCTGTGCTTAGGGCTACATCAACAGCAAACAAACCATAGAGATCGAACTTGAAACTGCTTTATTGTGTCAAGTTTCAAACTGCTAGCACAAACCGAGTTTGATTTAGATTTCGAAATACATGTATTCCTATAGGAAAAGACAGAGTGAAACCTAAAAATGAAAAAGGTTACTGCAAACAAACGGTTTAACCGAGAGAAACGAAACTTGGTGAGCCAGGTGGGATTGATATACTGATCATTACCTAAAAGATTCATCAAGATTGTGTGAAAAAATGTTTTCTGAGATTTCAGGCCAATTGTAGTTTTTGGGAAGCTTGGCAACCCCTTTCCATGAAAGTGATTTTCTCCAGTCTGTGCTTAGGGCTACATCAACAGCAAACAAACCATAGAGATAGAACTTGAAACTGCTTTATTGTGTCAAGTTTCAAACTGCGAGCACAAACCGTGTTTGATTTAGAGTTCGAAATACATGTATCCCTATAGGAGAAAAGAGAGTGAAACCTAAAAATGAAAACGGTTACTGCAAACGAACGGTTTAACATAGAAGAATGAAACTATGTGAGCCAAGTGGGCTTGGTGTACTGATCATTACCTGAAATAATCATCAAGATTGGGTGAAAAAATATTTGCTGTGATTTCAGGCAAATCGTAGTTTTTTGGAAGCTTGGCAAACCCTTTCCATGAAAGTGATTTTCTCCAGTCTCTGCTTAGGGGTACATCAACAGCAAACAAACTATAGAGAGATAGAACTTGAAACTGCTTTATTGTGTCAAGTTTCCAACTGCTAGCACAAACCGTGTTTGATTTAGAGTTCGAAATACATGTATCCCTATAGGAGAAAAGAGAGTGAAACCTAAAAATGAAAATGGTTACTGCCAACGAACGGTTTAACTAGAAGAATGAAACTTGGTGAGCCAAGTGGGATTGGTGTACTGATCATTACCTGAAAGAATCATCAAGATTGGGTGAAAAAATGTTTGCTGAGATTTTAGGCAAATCGTAGTTGTTTGGAAGCTTGGCAACCCCTTTCCATGAAAGTGATTTTCTCCAGTCTCTGCTTAGGGCTACATCAACAGCAAACAAAGCATAGAGATAGAACTTGAAACTGCTTTATTGTGTCAAATTTCAAACTGCTAGCACAAACCGTGTTTGATTTAGAGTTCGAAATACATGTATCTCTATAGGAGAAAAGAGAGTGAAACTAAAAATGAAAACGGTTACTGCAAACGAACGGTTTAACCTAGAAGAATGAAACTTGGTGAGCCAGTGGATTGGTGTACTTATCATTACCTGAAAGAATCATCAAGATTGGGTGAAAAAATGTTTGCTGAGATTTAGGCAAATCGTAGTTTTTTGGAAGCTTGGCAACCCCTTTCCATGAAAGGGATTTTGTCCAGTCTCTGCTTAGGGCTACATCAACAGCAAATAAACCATACAGAGAGAACTTGAAACTGCTTTATTGTGTCAAGTTTCAAACTGCTAGCACAAACCGAGTTTGATTTCGAGTTCAAAATACATGTATCCCTATAGGAGAAAACAGAGTGAAACCTCAAAATGAAAACGGTTACTGCAAACGAACGGTTTAACCTAGAGAAACGAAACTTGGTGAGCCAAGTGGGATTGATGTACTGATCATTACCTAAAAGATTCATCAAGATTGTGTGAAAAAATGTTTGCTGAGATTTCAGGCAAATTGTAGTTTTCTGGAAGCTTGGCAACCCCTTTCCATGAAAGTGATTTTCTGCAGTCTGTGCTTAGGGTCTACATCAACAGCAAACAAACCATAGAGATAGAACTTGAAACTGCTTTATTGTGTCAAGTTTCAAACTGCTAGCACAAACCGTGTTTGATTTAGAGTTCGAAATACATGTATTCCTATAGGAGAAAACAGAGTGAAAGCTAAAAATGAAAACGGTTACTGCAAACGAACGGTTTAACCTAGAAGAATGAAACTATGTGAGCCAAGTGGGATTGGTGTACTGATCATTACCTGAAAGAATCATCAAGATTGGGTGAAAAAACGTTTGCTGAGATTTCAGGCAAATCGTAGTTTTTGGAAGCTTGGCAACCCCTTTCCATGAAAGTGATTTTGTCCAGTCTCTGCTTAGGGCTACATCAACAGCAAACAAACCATAGAGATAGAACTTGAAACTGCTTTATTGTTGTCAAGTTTCAAACTGCTAGCACAAACCGTGTTTGATTTCGAGTTTGAAATACATGTATCCCTATAGGAAAAAACAGAGTGAAACCAAAAAATGAAAACGGTTACTGCAAACGAACGGTTTAACCTAGAGAACAAAACTTGGTGAGCCAAGTGGGATTGATGTACTGATCATTACCTAAAAGATTCATCAAGATTGTGTGAAAAAATGTTTGCTGAGATTTCAGGCAAATTGTAGTTTTTTGGAAGCTTGGCAACCCCTTTCCATGAAAGTGATTTTCTCCTGTCTCTGCTTAGGGCTGCATCAACAGCAAACAAACCATAGAGATAGAACTTGAAACTGCTTTATTGTGTCACGTTTCAACTTCTAGCACAAACCAAGTTTGATTTAGAGTTCGAAATACATGTATTCCTATAGGAGAAAACAGAGTGAAACCTAAAAATGAAAACGGTTACTGCAAACGAACGGTTTAACCTAGAAGAATGAAACTATGTGAGCCAAGTGGGATTGGTGTACTGATCATTACCTGAAAGAATCATCAAGATTGGGTGAAAAAACGTTTGCTGAGATTTCAGGCAAATCGTAGTTTTTTGGAAGCTTGGCAACCCTTTCCATGAAAGTGATTTTGTCCAGTCTCTGCTTAGGGCTACATCAACAGCAAACAAACCATAGAGATAGAACTTGAAACTGCTTTATTGTGTCAAGTTTCAAACTGCTATGCACAAACCGTGTTTGATTTCGAGTTCGAAATACATGTATCCCTATAGGAGAAAAGAGAGTGAAACCTAAAAATGAAAACGGTTACTGCAAACGAACGGTTTAACCTAGAAGAATGAAACTTGGTGAGCCAAGTGGGATTGGTGTACTGATCATTACCTGAAAGAATCAATCAAGATTGGGTGAAAAAATGTTTGCTGAGATTTCAGGCAAATCTAGTTTTTTGGAAGCTTGGCAACCCTTTCCATGAAAGTGATTCTCTCCATTCTCTGCTTAGGGCTACATCAACAGCAAACAAACCATAGAGATAGAACTTGAAACTGCTTTATTGTGTCAAGTTTCAAACTGCTAGCACAAACCGAGTTTGACTTAGAGTTCGAAATACATGCATTCCTAAGGTGAAAACAGAGTGAAACCTAAAAATGAAAACGGTTACTGCAAACGAACGGTTTAACCTAGAGAAACGAAACTTGGTGAGCCAAGTGGGATTGATGTACTGATCATTACCTAAAAGATTCATCAAGATTGTGTTAAAAAATGTTTGCTGAGATTTCATTCAAATTGTAGTTTTTTGGAAGCTTGGCAACCCCTTTCCATGAAAGTGATTTTCTCCAGTCTGTGCTTAGGGCTACATCAACAGCAAACAAACCACAGAGACAGAACTTGAAACTGCTTTATTGTGTCAAGTTTCAAACTGCTAGCACATACCGTGTTTGATTTAGCGTTCGAAATACATGTATTCCTATAGGAGAAAAAAGAGTGAAACCCAAAAATGAAAACGGTTACTGCAAACGAACGGTTTAACCTAGAAGAATGAAACTATGTGAGCCAAGTGGGATTGGTGTACTGATCATTACCTGAAAGAATCATCAAGATTGGGTGAAAAAATGTTTGCTGAGATTTCAGGCAAATCGTAGTTTTTTGGAAGCTTGGCAACCCCTTCCTATGAAAGTGATTTTCTCCAGTCTCTGCTTAGGGCTACATCAACAGCAAACAAACCGTAGAGATAGAACTTGAAACTGCTTTATTGTGTCAAGTTTCAAACTGCTAGCACAAACCGTGTTTGATTTAGAGTTCGAAATACATGTATCCCTATTGGAGTAAAGAGAGTGAAACCTAAAAATGAAAACGGTTACTGCAAACGAACGGTTTAACCTAGAAGAATGAAACTTGGTGAGCCAAGTCGGATTGGTGTACTGATCATTACCTGAAAGAATCATCAAGATTGGGTGAAAAAATGTTTGCTGAGTTTCAGGCAAATCGTAGTTTTTTGGAAGCTTGGTAACCCCTTTCCATGAAAGTGATTTTCTCCAGTCTGTGCTTAGGGCTACATCAACAGCAAACAAACCATAGAGATAGAACTTGAAACTGCTTTATTGTGTCAAGTTTCAAACTGCTAGCACAAACCGTGTTTGATTTCGAGTTCGAAATACATGTATCCCTATAGGAGAAAACAGAGTGAAACCTAAAAATGAAAACGGTTACTGCAAACGAACGGTTTTACCTAGAGAAACGAAACTTGGTGAGAAAAGTTGGATTGATGTACTGATCATTACCTAAAAGATTCATCAAGATTGTGTGAAAAAATGTTTGCTGAGATTTCAGGCAAATTGTATTTTTTTTTAAGCTTGGCAACCCCTTTCCATGAAAGTGATTTTCTCAAGTCTGTGCTTAGGGCTACATCAACAGCAAACAAACCATAGAGATAGAACTTGAAACTGCTTTATTGTGTCAAGTTTCAAACTGCTAGCACAAACCGTGTTTGATTTCGAGTTTGAAATACATGTATCCCTATAGGAGAAAACAGAGTGAAACCTAAAAATGAAAACGGTTACTGCAAACAAACGGTTTAACCTAGAAGAATGAAACTTGGTGAGCCAAGTGGGATTGGTGTACTGATCATTACCTGAAAGAATCATCAAGATTGGGTGAAAAAATGTTTGCTGAGATTTCAGGCAAATCGTAGTTTTTTGGAAGCTTGGCAACCCCTTTCCATGAAAGTTATTTTGTCCAGTCTCTGCTTAGGGCTACATCAACAGGAAACAAACCATACAGATAGAACTTGAAACTGCTTTATTGTGTCAAGGTTCAAACTGCTAGCACAAACCGTGTTTGAATTCGAGTTTGAAATACATGTATCCCTATAGGAAAAAACAGAGTGAAACCAAAAAATGAAAACGGTTACTGCAAACGAACGGTTTAACCAAGAGAAACAAAACTTGGTGAGCCAAGTGGGATTGATGTACTGATCATTACCTAAAAGATTCATCAAGATTGTGTGAAAAAATGTTTGCTGAGATTTCAGGCAAATTGTAGTTTTTTGGAAGCTTGGCAACCCCTTTCCATGAAAGTGATTTTCTCCAGTCTCTGCTTAGGGCTGCATCAACAGCAAACAAACCATAGAGATAGAACTTGAAACTGCTTTATTGTGTCAAGTTTCAAACTTCTAGCACAAACCGAGTTTGATTTAGAGTTCGAAATACATGTATTTCTATAGGAGAAAACAGAGTGAAACCTAAAAATGAAAACGGTTACTGCAAACGAACGGTTTAACCTAGAGAAACGAAACTTGGTGAGCCAAGTGGGATTGATGTACTGATCATTACCTAAAAGATTCATCAAGATTGTGTGAAAAAATGTTTGCTTAGATTTCAGGCAAATTGTAGTTTTTTGGAAGCTTGGCAACCCCTTTCCATGAAAGTGATTTTCTCCAGTCTGTGCTTAGGGCTACATCAACAGCAAACAAACCATAGAGATAGAACTTGAAACTGCTTTATTGTGTCAAGTTTCAAACTGCTAGCACAAACCGTGTTTGATTTAGAGTTCGAAATACATGTATTCCTATAGGAGAAAACAGAGTGAAACCTAAAAATGAAAACGTTTACTGCAAACGAATTGTTTAACCTAGAAGAATGAAACTATGTGAGCCACGTGGGATTGGTGTACTGATCATTACCTGAAAGAATCATCAAGATTGGGTGAAAAAATGTTTGCTGTGATATCAGGAAAATCGTAGTTTTTTGGTAGCTTGGCAACCCCTTTCCATGAAAGTGATTTTCTCCAGTCTCTGCTTAGGGGTACATCAACAGCAAACAAACCATAGAGATAGAACTTGAAACTGCTTTATTGTGTCAAGTTTCAAACTGCTAGCACAAACCGTGTTTGATTTAGAGTTCGAAATACATGTATCCCTATAGGAGAAAAGAGAGTGAAACCTAAAAATGAAAACGGTTACTGCCAACGAACGGTTTAACCTAGAAGAATGAAACTTGGTGAGCCAAGTGGGATTGGTGTACTGATCATTACCTGAAAGAATCATCAAGATTGGGTGAATAAATGTTTGCTGAGATTTCAGGCAAATCGTAGTTTTTTGGAAGCTTGGCAACCTCTTTCCATGAAAGTGATTTTGTCCAGTCTCTGCTTAGGGCTACATCAAAAGCAAACAAACCATAGAGATAGAACATGAAACTGCTTTATTTTGTCAAGTTTCAAACTGGTAGCAAAAACCGTGTTTGATTTCGAGTTCGAAATACATGTATCCCTATAGGAGAAAACAGAGTGAAACCTAAAAATGAAAACGGTTACTGCAAACGAACGGTTTAACCTAGAGAAATGAAACGTGGTGAGCCAAGGGGGATTGATGTACTGATCATTACCTAAAAGATTCATCAAGATTGTGTGAAAAAATGTTTGCTGAGATTTCAGGCAAATTGTAGTTTTTTGGAAACTTGGCAACCCCTTTCCATGAAAGTGATTTTCTCCAGTCTGTGCTTAGGGCTACATCATCAGCAAACAAACCATAGAGATAGAACTTGAAACTGCTTTATTGTGTCAAGTTTCAAACTGCTCGCACAAACCGTGTTTGATTTAGAGTTCGAAATACTTGTATTCCTATAGGAGAAAACTGAGTGAAACCTAAAAATGAAAACGGTTACTGCAAACGAACGGTTTAACCTAGAAGAATGAAACTATGTGAGCCAACTAAGATTGGTGTACTGATCATTACCTGAAAGAATCATCAATATTGGGTGAAAAAATGTTTGCTGAGATTTCATGCAAATCGTAGTTTTTTGGAAGCTTGGCAACCCCTTTCCATGAAAGTGATTTTGTCCAGTCTCTGCTTAGGGCTACATCAACAGCAAACAAACCATACAGATAGAACTTGAAACTCCTTTATTGTGTCAAGTTTCAAACTGCTAGCACAAACCGTGTTTGATTTCGAGTTCGAAATACATGTATCCCTATAGGAGAAAACAGAGTGAAACCTAAAAATGAAAACGGTTACTGCAAAAGAGCGGTTTTACCTAGAGAAACGAAACTTGGTGAGCCAAGTGGGATTGATATACTGATCATTACCTAAAAGATTCATCAAGATTGTGTGAAAAAATGTTTGCTGAGATTTCAGGCAAATTGTACGTTTTTGAAAGCTTGGCCACCCCTTTCCATGAAAGTGATTTTCTCCAGTCTGTGCTTAGGGCTACATCAACAGCAAACAAACCATAGAGATAGAACTTGAAACTGCTTTATTGTGTCAAGTTTCAAACTGCTAGCACAAACCGAGTTTGATTTAGAGTTCAAAATACATGTATTCCTATAGGAGAAAACAGAGTGAAACCTAAAAATGAAAATGGTTACTGCAAACGAACGGTTTAACCTAGAGAAACGAAACTATGTGAGCCATGTGGGATTGATGTACTGATCATTACCTAAAAGATTCATCAAGATTGTGTGAAAAAATGTTTGCTGACATTTCAGGCAAATTGTAGTTTTTTGGAAGCTTGGCAACCCCTTTCCATGAAAGTGATTCTCGCCAGTCTCTTCTTAGGGCTACATCAACAGCAAACAAACCATAGAGATAGAACTTGAAACTGCTTCATTGTGTCAAGTTTCAAACTGCTAGCACAAACCGTGTTTGATTTCGAGTTCGAAATACATGTATCTCTATAGGAGAAAAGAGAGTGAAACCTAAAAATGAAAACGGTTACTGCAAACGAACGGTTTAACCTAGAAGAATGAAACTTGGTGAGCCAAGTGGGATTGGTGTACTGATCATTACCTGAACGAATCATCAAGATTGGGTGAAAAAATGTTTGCTGAGATTTCAGGCAAATCTAGTTTTTTGGAAGCTTGGCAACCCCTTTCCATGAAAGTGATTCTCTCCATTCTCTGCTTAGGGCTACATCAACAGCAAACAAACCATAGAGATAGAACTTGAAACTGCTTTATTGTGTCAAGTTTCAAACTGCTAGCACAAACCGAGTTTGACTTAGAGTTCGAAATACATGTATTCCTAAGGAGAAAACAGAGTGAGACCTAAAAATAAAAACGGTTACTGCAAACGAACGGTTTAACCTAGAGAAACGAAACTTGGTGAGCCAAGTGGGATTGATGTACTGATCATTACCTAAAAGATTCATCAAGATTCTGTTAAAAAATGTTTGCTGAGATATCAGGCAAATTGTAGTTTTTTGGAAGCTTGGCAACCCCTTTCCATTAAAGTGATTTTCTCCAGTCTGTGCTTAGGGCTACATCAACAGCAAACAAACCACAGAGACAGAACTTGAAACTGCTTTATTGTGTCAAGTTTCAAACTGCTAGCACAAACCGTGTTTGATTTAGAGTTCGAAATACATGTATCCCTATAGGAGAAAAGAGAGTGAAAGCTAAAAATGAAAACGGTTACTGCAAACGAACGGTTTAACTAAGAAGAATAAAACTATGTGAGACAAGTGGGATTGGTGTACTGATCATTACCTGAAAGAATCATCAAGATTGGGTGAAAAAATGTTTGCTGAGATTTCAGGCAAATCGTAGTTTTTTGGAAGCTTGGCAACCCCTTTCCATGAAAGTGATTTTGTCCAGTCTCTGCTTAGGGCTACATCAAAAGCAAACAAACCATAGAGATAGAACTTGAAACTGCTTTATTGTGTCAAGTTTCAAACGGCTAGCACAAACCGTGTTTGATTTCGAGTTTGAAATACATGTATCCCTATAGGAGAAAACAGAGTGAAACCTAAAAATGAAAACGGTTACTGCAAACGAACGGTTTAACCTAGAGAAATGAAACGTGGTGAGCCAAGTGAGATTGGTGTACTGATCATTACCTGAAAGAATCATCAAGATTGCGTGAAAAAATGTTTGCTGAGATTTCAGGCAAATCGTAGTTTTTTGCAAGCTTGGCAGGCCCTTTCCATGAAAGTCATTCTCGCCAGTCTCTGCTTAGGGCTACATCAACAGCAAACAAACCATAGAGATAGAACTTGAAACTGCTTTATTGTGTCAAGTTTCAAAGAGCTAGCACAAACCGTGTTTGATTTAGAGTTCCAAATACATGTATCCCTATAGGCGAAAACAGAGTGAAACCTCAAAATGAAACCGGTTACTGCCAACGAACGGTTTCACCTAGAAGAACGAAATTTGGCGAGCCAAGTGGGATTGGTGTACTGATCATTACCTGAAAGTTTCATCAAGATTGGGTGAAAAAGTGTGTGCTGAGATTTCAGGCAACTCGTAGTTTTTTGGAAGCTTGGCAGGCCCTTTCCATGAAAGTGATTCTCGCCAGTCTCTGCTTAGGGCTACATCAACAGCAAACAAACCATAGAGATAGAACTTGAAACTGCTTTATGGTGTCAAGTTTCAAAGAGCTAGCACAAACCGTGTTTGATTTAGAGTTCCAAATACATGTATCCCTATAGGAGAAAACAGAGTGAAACCTCAAAATGAAACCGGTTACTGCCAACGAACGGTTTCACCTAGAAGAACGAAATTTGGCAAGCCAAGTGGGATTGGTGTACTGATCATTACCTGAAAGTTTCATCAAGATTGGGTGAAAAAGTGTGTGCTGAGTAGTTTTTTGGAAGCTTGGCAGGCCCTTTCCATGAAAGTCATTCTCGCCAGTCTCTGCTTAGGGCTACATCAACAGCAAACAAACCATAGAGATAGAACTTGAAACTGCTTTATTGTGTCAAGTTTCAAAGAGCTAGCACAAACCGTGTTTGATTTAGAGTTCCAAATACATGTATCCCTATAGGAGAAAACAGAGTGAAACCTCAAAATGAAACCGGTTACTGCCAACGAACGGTTTCACCTAGAAGAACGAAATTTGGCGAGCCAAGTGGGATTGGTGTACTGATCATTACCTGAAAGTTTCATCAAGATTGGGTGAAAAAGTGTGTGCTGAGATTTCAGGCAACTCGTAGTTTTTTGGAAGCTTGGCAGGCTCTTTCCATGAAAGTGATTCTCGCCAGTCTCTGCTTAGGGCTACATCAACAGCAAACAAACCATATAGATAGAACTTGAAACTGCTTTATGGTGTCAAGTTTCAAAGAGCTAGCACAAACCGTGTTTGATTTAGAGTTCCAAATACATGTATCCCTATAGGAGAAAACAGAGTGAAACCTCAAAATGAAACCGGTTACTGCCAACGAACGGTTTCACCTAGAAGAACGACATTTGGCGAGCCAAGTGGGATTGGTGTACTGATCATTACCTGAAAGTTTCATCAAGATTGGGTGAAAAAGTGTGTGCTGAGATTTCAGGCAACTCCTAGTTTTTTGGAAGCTTGGCAGGCCCTTTCCATGAAAGTGATTCTCGCCAGTCTCTGCTTAGGGCTACATCAACAGCAAACAAACCATAGAGATAGAACTTGAAACTGCTTTATGGTGTCAAGTTTCAAAGAGCTAGCACAAACCCTGTTTGATTTAGAGTTCCAAATACATGTATTCCTATAGGAGAAAGCAGAGTGAAACCTCAAAATGTAACCGGTTACTGCCAACGAACGGTTTCACCTAGAAGAACGAAATTTGGCGAGCCAAGTGGGATTGGTGTACTGATCATTACCTGAAAGTTTCATCAAGATTGCGTGAAAAAGTGTGTGCTGAGTAGTTTTTTGGAAGCTTGGCAGGCCCTTTCCATGAAAGTCATTGTCGCCAGTCTCTGCTTAGGGCTACATCAACAGCAAACAAACCATAGAGACAGAACTTGAAACTGCTTTATGGTGTCAAGTTTAAAAGAGCTAGCACAAACCGTGTTTGATTTAGAGTTCCAAATACATGTATCCCTATAGAAGAAAACAGAGTGAAACCTCAAAATGAAACCGGTTACTGCCAACAAACGGTTTCACCTAGAAGAACGAAATTTGGCGAGCCAAGTGGGATTGGTGTACTGATCATTACCTGAAAGTTTCATCAAGGTTGGGTGAAAAAGTGTGTGCTGAGATTTCAGGCAACTCGTAGTATTTTGGAAGCTTGGCAGGCCCTTTCCATGAAAGTGATTCTCGCCAGTCTCTGCTTAGGGCTACATCAACAGCAAACAAACCATAGAGATAGAACTTGAAACTGCTTTATGGTGTCAAGTTTCAAAGAGCAAGCACAAACCGTGTTTGATTTAGAGTTCCAAATACATGTATCCCTATAGGCGAAAACAGAGTGAAACCTCAAAATTAAACCGGTTACTGCCAACGAACGGTTTCACCTAGAAGAACGAAATTTGGCGAGCCAAGTGGGATTGGTGTACTGATCATTACCTGAAAGTTTCATCAAGATTGGGTGAAAAAGTGTGTGCTGAGATTTCAGGAAACTCGTAGTTTTTTGGAAGTTTGGCAGGCCATTTCCATAAAAGTGATTCTCGCCAGTCTCTGCTTAGGGCTACATCAACAGCAAACAAACCATAGAGATAGAACTTGAAACTGCTTTATGGTGTCGAGTTTCAAAGAGCTAGCACAAACCGTGTTTGATTTAGAGTTCCAAATACATGTATCCCTATAGGAGAAAACAGAGTGAAACCTCAAAATGAAACCGGTTACTGCCAAAGAACGGTTTCACCTAGAAGAACGACATTTGGCGAGCCAAGTGGGATTGGTGTACTGATCATTACCTGAAAGTTTCATCAAGGTTGGGTGAAAAAGTGTGTGCTGAGATTTCAGGCAACTCGTAGGTTTTTGGAAGCTTGGCAGGCCCTTTCCATGAAAGTGATTCTCGCCAGTCTCTGCTTAGGGCGACATCAACAGCAAACAAACCATAGAGATAGAACTTGAAACTGCTTTATGGTGTCAAGTTTCAAAGAGCAAGCACAAACCGTGTTTGGTTTAGAGTTCCAAATACATGTATCAATATAGGAGAAAACAGAGTGAAACCTCAAAATGAAACCGGTTACTGCCAACGAACGGTTTCACCTAGAAGAACGAAATTTGGCGAGCCAAGTGGGATTGGTGTACTGATCATTACCTGAAAGTTTCATCAAGATTGGGTGAAAAAGTGTGTGCTGAGTAGTTTTTTGGAAGCTTGGTAGGCCCTTTCCATGAAAGTCATTCTCGCCAGTCTCGGCTTAGGGCTACATCAACAGCAAACAAACCATAGAGATAGAACTTGAAACTGCTTTATGGTGTCAAGTTTCAAAGAGCTAGCACAAACCGTGTTTGATTTAGAGTTCCAAATACATGTATCCCTATAGGAGAAAACAGAGTGAAACCTCAAAATGAAACCGGTTACTGCCAACGAACGGTTTCACCTAGAAGAACGAAATTTGGCGAGCCAAGTGGGATTGGTGTACTGATCATTACCTGAAAGTTTCATCAAGGTTGGGTGAAAAAGTGTGTGCTGAGATTTCAGGCAACTCGTAGGTTTTTGGAAGCTTGGCAGGCCCTTTCCATGAAAGTGATTCTCGCCAGTCTCTGCTTAGGGCGACATCAACAGCAAACAAACCATAGAGATAGAACTTGAAACTGCTTTATGGTGTCAAGTTTCAAAGAGCAAGCACAAACCGTGTTTGGTTTAGAGTTCCAAATACATGTATCAATATAGGAGAAAACAGAGTGAAACCTCAAAATGAAACCGGTTACTGCCAACGAACGGTTTCACCTAGAAGAACGAAATTTGGCGAGCCAAGTGGGATTGGTGTACTGATCATTACCTGAAAGTTTCATCAAGATTGGGTGAAAAAGTGTGTGCTGAGATTTCAGGAAACTCGTAGTTTTTTGGAAGTTTGGCAGGCCATTTCCATAAAAGTGATTCTCGCCAGTCTCTGCTTAGGGCTACATCAACAGCAAACAAACCATAGAGATAGAACTTGAAACTGCTTTATGGTGTCGAGTTTCAAAGAGCTAGCACAAACCGTGTTTGATTTAGAGTTCCAAATACATGTATCCCTATAGGCGAAAACAGAGTGAAACCTCAAAATGAAACCGGTTACTGCCAACGAACGATTTCACCTAGAAGAACGACATTTGGCGAGCCAAGTGGGATTGGTGTACTGATCATTACCTGAAAGTTTCATCAACATTGGGTGAAAAAGTGTGTGCTGAGTAGTTTTTTGGAAGCTTGGCAGGCCCTTTCCATGGAAGTCATTCTCGCCAGTCTCTGCTTAGGGCTACATCAACAGCAAACAAACCATAGAGACAGAACTTGAAACTGCTTTATGGTGTCAAGTTTCAAAGAGCTAGCACAAACCGTGTTTGATTTAGAGTTCCAAATACATGTATCCCTATAGGAGAAAACAGAGTGAAACCTCAAAATGAAACCGGTTACTGCCAACGAACGGTTTCACTTAGAAGAACGAAATTTGGCGAGCCAAGTGGGATTGGTGTACTTATCATTACCTGAAAGTTTCATCAAGGTTGGGTGAAAAAGTGTGTGCTGAGATTTCAGGCAACTCGTAGGTTTTTGGAAGCTTGGCAGGCTCTTTGCATGAAAGTGATTCTCGCCAGTCTCTGCTTAGGGCTACATCAACAGCAAACAAACCATAGAGATAGAACTTGAAACTGCTTTATGGTGTCAAGTTTCAAAGAGCTAGCACAAACCGTGTTTGATTTAGAGTTCCAAATACATGTATCCCTATAGGCGAAAACAGAGTGAAACCTCAAAATGAAACCGGTTACTGCCAAAGAACGGTTTCACCTAGAAGAACGACATTTGGCGAGCCAAGTGGGATTGGTGTACTGATCATTACCTGAAAGTTTCATCAACATTGGGTGAAAAAGTGTGTGCTGAGTAGTTTTTTGGAAGCTTGGCAGGCCCTTTCCATGAAAGTGATTCTCGCCAGTCTCTGCTTAGGGCTACATCAACAGCAAACAAACCATAGAGATAGAACTTGAAACTGCTTTATGGTGTCAAGTTTCAAAGAGCTAGCACAAACCCTGTTTGATTTAGAGTTCCAAATACATGTATTCCTATAGGAGAAAACAGAGTAAAACCTCAAAATGAAACCGGTTACTGCCAACGAACGGTTTCACCTAGAAGAACGAAATTTGGCGAGCCATGTGGGATTGGTGTACTGATCATTACCTGAAAGTTTCATCAAGATTGGGTGAAAAAGTGTGTGCTGAGATTTCAGGCAACTCGTAGTATTTTGGAAGCTTGGCAGGCCCTTTCCATGAAAGTGATTCTCGCCAGTCTCTGCTTAGGGCTACATCAACAGCAAACAATCCATAGAGATAGAACTTGAAACTGCTTTATGGTGTCAAGTTTCAAAGAGCAAGCACAAACCGTGTTTGATTTAGAGTTCCAAATACATGTATCCCTATAGGAGAAAACAGAGTGAAACCTCAAAATGAAACCGGTTACTGCCAACGAACGGTTTCACCTAGAAGAACGAAATGTGGCGAGCCAAGTGGGATTGGTGTACTGATCATTACCTGAAAGTTTCATCAAGATTGGGTGAAAAAGTGTGTGCTGAGATTTCAGGAAACTCGTAGTTTTTTAGAAGTTTGGCAGGCCATTTCCATAAAAGTGATTCTCGCCAGTCTCTGCTTAGGGCTACATCAACAGCAAACAAACCATAGAGATAGAACTTGAAACTGCTTTATGATGTCAAGTTTTAAAGAGCTAGCACAAACCGTGTTTGATTTAGAGTTCCAAATACATGCATCCCTATAGGAGAAAACAGAGTGAAACCTCAAAATGAAACCGGTTACTGCCAACGAACGGTTTCACCTAGAAGAACGACATTTGGCGAGCCAAGTGGGATTGGTGTACTGATCATTACCTGAAAGTTTCATCATCATTGGGTGAAAAATTGTGTGCTGCGTAGTTTTTTGGAAGCTAGGCAGGCCCTTTCCATGAAAGTCATTCTCGCCAGTCTCTGCTTAGGGCTACATCAATAGCAAACAAACCATAGAGACAGAACTTGAAACTGCTTTATGGTGTCAAGTTTCAAAGAGCTAGCACAAACCGTGTTTGATTTAGAGTTCCAAATACATGTATCCCTATAGGAGAAAACAGAGTGAAACCTCAAAATGAAACCGGTTACTGCCAACGAACGGTTTCACCTAGAAGAACGAAATTTGGCGAGCCAAGTGGGATTGGTGTACTGATCATTACCTGAAAGTTTCATCAAGGTTGGGTGAAAAAGTGTGTGCTGAGATTTCAGGCAACTCGTAGGTTTTTGGAAGCTTGGCAGGCCCTTTCCATGAAAGTGATTCTCGCCAGTCTCTGCTTAGGGCTACATCAACAGCAAACAAACCATAGAGATAGAACTTGAAACTGCTTTATGGTGTCAAGTTTCAAAGAGCAAGCACAAACTGTGTTTGATTTAGAGTTCCAAATACATGTATCCCTATAGGAGAAAACAGAGTGAAACCTCAAAAAGAAACCGGTTACAGCCAACGAACGGTTTCACCTAGAAGAACGAAATTTGGCGAGCCATGTGGGATTGGTGTACTGATCATTACCTGAAAGTTTCATCAAGATTGGGTGAAAAAGTGTGTGCTGAGTAGTTTTTTGGAAGCTTGGCAGGCCCTTTCCATTCTCGCCAGTCTCTGCTTAGGGCTACATCAACAGCAAACAAACCATAGAGACAGAACTTGAAACTGCTTTATGGTGTCAAGTTTCAAAGAGCTAGCACAAACCCTGTTTGATTTAGAGTTCCAAATACATGTATCCCTATAGGAGAAAACAGAGTGAAACCTCAAAATGAAACCGGTTACTGCCAACGAACGGTTTCACCTAGAAGAACGAAATTTGGCGAGCCAAGTGGGATTGGTGTACTGATCATTACCTGAAAGTTTCATCAAGATTGGGTGAAAAAGTGTGTGCTGAGTAGTTTTTTGGAAGCTTGGCAGGCCCTTTCCATGAAAGTCATTCTCGCCAGTCTCTGCTTAGGGCTACATCAACAGCAAACAAACCATAGAGATAGAACTTGAAACTGCTTTATTGTGTCAAGTTTCAAAGAGCTAGCACAAACCGTGTTTGATTTAGAGTTCCAAATACATGTATCCCTATAGGCGAAAACAGAGTGAAACCTCAAAATGAAACCGGTTACTGCCAACGAACGGTTTCACCTAGAAGAACGAAATTTGGCGAGCCAAGTGGGATTGGTGTACTGATCATTACCTGAAAGTTTCATCAAGATTGGGTGAAAAAGTGTGTGCTGACATTTCAGGCAACTCGTAGTTTTTTGGAAGCTTGGCAGGCCCTTTCCATGAAAGTGATTCTCGCCAGTCTCTGCTTAGGGCTACATCAACAGCAAACAAACCATAGAGATAGAACTTGAAACTGCTTTATGGTGTCAAGTTTCAAAGAGCTAGCACAAACCGTGTTTGATTTAGAGTTCCAAATACATGTATCCCTATAGGAGAAAACAGAGTGAAACCTCAAAATGAAACCGGTTACTGCCAACGAACGGTTTCACCTAGAAGAACGACATTTGGCAAGCCAAGTGGGATTGGTGTACTGATCATTACCTGAAAGTTTCATCAAGATTGGGTGAAAAAGTGTGTGCTGAGTAGTTTTTTGGAAGCTTGGCAGGCCCTTTCCATGAAAGTCATTGTCGCCAGTCTCTGCTTAGGGCTACATCAACAGCAAACAAACCATAGAGACAGAACTTGAAACTGCTTTATGGTGTCAAGTTTAAAAGAGCTAGCACAAACCGTGTTTGATTTAGAGTTCCAAATACATGTATCCCTATAGAAGAAAACAGAGTGAAACCTCAAAATGAAACCGGTTACTGCCAACAAACGGTTTCACCTAGAAGAACGAAATTTGGCGAGCCAAGTGGGATTGGTGTACTGATCATTACCTGAAAGTTTCATCAAGGTTGGGTGAAAAAGTGTGTGCTGAGATTTCAGGCAACTCGTAGTATTTTGGAAGCTTGGCAGGCCCTTTCCATGAAAGTGATTCTCGCCAGTCTCTGCTTAGGGCTACATCAACAGCAAACAAACCATAGAGATAGAACTTGAAACTGCTTTATGGTGTCAAGTTTCAAAGAGCAAGCACAAACCGTGTTTGATTTAGAGTTCCAAATACATGTATCCCTATAGGCGAAAACAGAGTGAAACCTCAAAATTAAACCGGTTACTGCCAGCGAACGGTTTCACCTAGAAGAACGAAATTTGGCGAGCCAAGTGGGATTGGTGTACTGATCATTACCTGAAAGTTTCATCAAGATTGGGTGAAAAAGTGTGTGCTGAGATTTCAGGAAACTCGTAGTTTTTTGGAAGTTTGGCAGGCCATTTCCATAAAAGTGATTCTCGCCAGTCTCTGCTTAGGGCTACATCAACAGCAAACAAACCATAGAGATAGAACTTGAAACTGCTTTATGGTGTCGAGTTTCAAAGAGCTAGCACAAACCGTGTTTGATTTAGAGTTCCAAATACATGTATCCCTATAGGCGAAAACAGAGTGAAACCTCAAAATGAAACCGGTTACTGCCAAAGAACGGTTTCACCTAGAAGAACGACATTTGGCGAGCCAAGTGGGATTGGTGTACTGATCATTACCTGAAAGTTTCATCAACATTGGGTGAAAAAGTGTGTGCTGAGTAGTTTTTTGGAAGCTTGGTAGGCCCTTTCCATGAAAGTCATTCTCGCCAGTCTCGGCTTAGGGCTACATCAACAGCAAACAAACCATAGAGACAGAACTTGAAACTGCTTTATGGTGTCAAGTTTCAAAGAGCTAGCACAAACCGTGTTTGATTTAGAGTTCCAAATACATGTATCCCTATAGGAGAAAACAGAGTGAAACCTCAAAATGAAACCGGTTACTGCCAACGAACGGTTTCACCTAGAAGAACGAAATTTGGCGAGCCAAGTGGGATTGGTGTACTGATCATTACCTGAAAGTTTCATCAAGGTTGGGTGAAAAAGTGTGTGCTGAGATTTCAGGCAACTCGTAGGTTTTTGGAAGCTTGGCAGGCCCTTTCCATGAAAGTGATTCTCGCCAGTCTCTGCTTAGGGCTACATCAACAGCAAACAAACCATAGAGATAGAACTTTAAACTGCTTTATGGTGTCAAGTTTCAAAGAGCAAGCACAAACCGTGTTTGATTTAGAGTTCCAAATACATGTATCCCTATAGGAGAAAACAGAGTGAAACCTCAAAAAGAAACCGGTTACAGCCAACGAACGGTTTCACCTAGAAGAACGAAATTTGGCGAGCCATGTGGGATTGGTGTACTGATCATTACCTGAAAGTTTCATCAAGATTGGGTGAAAAAGTGTGTGCTGAGTAGTTTTTTGGAAGCTTGGCAGGCCCTTTCCATTCTCGCCAGTCTCTGCTTAGGGCTACATCAACAGCAAACAAACCATAGAGACAGAACTTGAAACTGCTTTATGGTGTCAAGTTTCAAAGAGCTAGCACAAACCGTGTTTGATTTAGAGTTCCAAATACATGTATCCCTATAGGAGAAAACAGAGTGAAACCTCAAAATGAAACCGGTTACTGCCAACGAACGGTTTCACCTAGAAGAACGAAATTTGGCGAGCCAAGTGGGATTGGTGTACTGATCATTACCTGAAAGTTTCATCAAGGTTGGTTGAAAAAGTGTGTGCTGAGATTTCAGGCAACTCGTAGGTTTTTGGAAGCTTGGCAGGCCCTTTCCATGAAAGTGATTCTCGCCAGTCTCTGCTTAGGGCTACATCAACAGCAAACAAACCATAGAGATAGAACTTGAAACTGCTTTATGGTGTCAAGTTTCAAAGAGCAAGCACAAACCGTGTTTGATTTAGAGTTCCAAATACATGTATCCCTATAGGAGAAAACAGA